>NC_056730.1:888654966-888909966 GCF_019279795.1 Protopterus annectens | reverse complement strand
CCTTACCAAACAATGTTGAATCCCCCACTAACTTTCATAAGACTACCAGCAACCATTTTGATGTCAGACTGAAGCCATGGCATGTGCATTAAGTACTGTGATTTGTAGTAAGTAGGGGTTCTAATCTGACTAAACCCACCTGGTGTGTCTGTGTATTTCTCTGCAAAACAGATATGATTATCACACTGACTTAGAAAGAGGAAGAGTTTTAACACAATTTTGGGTGTAGCAGGTTACACAGGGCTCAAGATTCCTGTCCTCCACAAGGCCTGCTTATTTTATCTAGCATAAGAGTAAGTAAAGACATGTTAGTATCAGACTTGAGCTGTGGTGTGTGTGTTAAGTACTGTGATCTGTAGTGTGCAAGACTAAAGGTAGGATTTATAATCTCATTATAGTCAACTTGGGGTGTGTGTGTGTGCTGTGCAGTGTTCTGTAAAAATTAATTGGTAGTGACACCATAGCACTGTAGCCAAGTTAGTGCATGTGGATGTCTGTCAGAGCATTTTGCATCAGCCTATGGGCTCACAGGATTATTGAAATTTACTAGGCTAATGGCATTAAAGTACTTAAATCCTAGCCAAGTTCTTACCTTTATTTACATGATCAGCACTTATTGCCCTTGTCCAAGGGGGGCACAGGCAGAAGCCCTGTGGTGAAATTATGGTTACCAATCCATTGGTACAGATTGCATCTGAAGAGGGCCAATGAGGTGTACTGTTTGACATTAAGTGGGTCTGCTGCAAAGGTTTGTTAAACCCTGGTAGACACAGCTCTCCCTCCAGCATGTTTTACTGATGTCACATACTAGGTTAATGTCGTTACAGTGATTTATCTGTACACCATTTGACTTATGGATATGCAACATTACCAATAAAGCAGGGTTACAGATTGCCTCATATGCAAGGCACAGATCACCTCTGAGTAGTCCGTATGACACAGACTAAAGTTACAGTGATTTCAGACAACCCCCATAGAACAGATGCTGAAGACTTGAATTTGCCTTGTAAGGAACCTTTGTGGTCTCTGCAACTGCCACTGGTGCTTGGAAATTTACATAACAAAATGGCCATTGCACTCAAATATTGGTCTGGTGAGGGAAGAGTACATGGAGGTTAAAACTACTTCATATTTGGGTGACAGTGCCCTCAGTTATGACATGAGCAAGATATAATGCCCTTCTTATCACTGTGGAGACATGGTGATCTAAGGTAAGGTAGGTGTAAACCTGTGTGCCCATGTCTATGTGACCAGGTCTCTCACCCCTAAGTATGTACTTAAGGTGTTGCCTGTTCATCGCTAACACATATAACAAGAAGGCTTGGGCTTTCATTCATATGCTTTAATACATACAAACGTGTTTATATGATGCTGTCAAAAAGTCAAACTGTCGACAGCGTAATACTCGACACAAAAATGTCGAAACCACCGAACATCGAACACACACAAAAATAAAAAACACCCAAACACAACACAAATTGCTCTTTGCAGGGGGGCAAGCTCCCCTGCACCCCCCACACCCCGGCTACTTAAATATACCAACTCCGAGATCACACTACATTGCTGTAAACAGAAATCTCCCTTTATGGAGATTTCCATTTACATGCGCAATGACTTTCACTTTCGACATTTCAGTGCCGACTATCAGCTTCGATATTGTTGGCCTTCAACAGGGTGAAGTAGATCCCATACAAACACATCAGGATGGATAGCAGCATCATTAAATATGAACAAACTAGTTAACAAACAGAGTTTACATACATACATGCTTACATCTCAACAGTTAACTAGAAAATGGCAGTCAGGCTTGCACATACTCAGTATTTATACTCTAGTGCAAGCCCTTGGACAGCTTCTTAAAGGTATATACACACATACTGATCTATATACATTGTTGCTAGTGATGTGCTACTTAACTGGAACATTGCTTGTAGCAAAATAAATGATTGTACATATATTTGCATGGAGTTTAATGCCATGATTGTGTCAACAATCATTTGGTCATGTATGACCCTCTTGTAGGATGTTGACATAATTTGGAGAGTCTTTGATCCCTCCCAATTTGCAGGCATCAGCAAACCTTGTCAGCCACAGACATTTCTTTGTGTTTGTTTGTTGGATAAATGGATTCCAAACCTTAGAGGACCCAGGACTGAGCCCTGTAGAACACTACTGGTTACAGCTCTGCTATTGGAGGTGGATAACCCTATTCTGACTATATGGGTGCTATCAGTGTGCCATTTAGTGACACCTCTAATGATATTACTGTTGATGGCTAGCTGGTTGGGTTTGCCAATGATGCCTGAGTGGAGGATAGTGTCAAATGACCTGGCTAAGTCCAGGTGGTTGTATGCACAGTTGTACCCTCATCCAAGTCATGTGTGACTGCCTCATAAATGTTCACCAGGTTTAACAAGCATGACCTCCCTTTCAGAGATCCAAACAGTGTAGGCTCAAGTGTTTTTAGATTATCTATATCTTTGTTGATACAGTCCATGATGATTTGCCCCACGGCCTTACAGATATGGCTAATCAGGCTAATAGGTTTATAGTACCCATGGTCAGTGGATGTACCACCTCTGTGTAAGGGGATAACAGTGGACAATTTCCAGTCAGCTGGGATGCAGCTGGTGGTTACACTATGATTGCAAAGAGTTTCCAGTGGTTTTAGTAATCCATGTTGTATACCATGTAGGATGCAGCCTGGGATGTTAGCAGCTGTGTTTGTCACCTTAGAGAGGCCATTTACTACCTGCTCTTTGGAGATTCAAGGCATGGGACAGGTTGTACGGATAACATGATGTACGTGTGGTGGAGACTGGGAGTGCAGTTGTCACAGAACTTGTCAGCCAACAGGTTAGCTATGTATACAGGCTCATTATATGCGGCATCATTAAGTACGAGTTTGGCAACAATGTGAGCCTTTCCTTTTATATTACACATGCAACTACACAATGCCTAGTGGTTGTCCTTTGTGGAAGAGGATAATTTTGTTCTATACTTTGTTTTGCAGGATTTCACAATAGCACTTATTTGCTTGTTTAAGATGAGGAGAGAGTGCTACCATTTTAGGGGGGCTCCGTCCCTCCAAATATGAGACACCAATGTCTGCCTCTTATTGTAAAGCCTGCTAATGGCAGTTGTCCACCAGGCAGGACTGCTGTGCCATGCAGAGCTTGTTTTGCCCCTATCATGTATAGTTGAGTCGATGTAGTTGTACAGGTGCTTTTATAAAGCATTGGTATAGAGATCGGCATAGCTACCTGTTCCATCTGAGAGAGTTGGTACAGGAAAGCTATTTATATCACCCCATAGTAGGTTATAATATGCTTTGTTGAACTTTATTACTTTGTATGCTGCAAGGGGAGGGGGGGGTCAGGTGTGATACTTACTTTGAATGAGACCAATTTGTGGTCAGATCTCACCAGAGAGGACATCACAGTGAAGGATCTACAGTGGTCACCCATATTGGTATGCACCCAATCCACTACATTATCTCCCCCATGTGTGGATATCAACCCACCAAGGCATTGTAGTTAAGGAAGTTGACTAATCTCTGGGCAAGTGAGTTTGAGCACAAGTGACCTAACCAGTTGGTGGTTAGTTAAAGTCAGTTAAAACCATTTTGTTTTGCTGTATCTTGATAGACTTGAGTAGATCAATTTAAATACAGTGGGCATCCTGATTCGTGGATTTACTCCTCTAGCAGTCAATAGCAGCTGCAGTTTCTCCAGGGAATCATACTGTTTAATCAATCTGGATGTGTATATATCCTTAATGAATATGAATATACCACCTCCATTATTTTTAAGTTTGAGGTCTGAATGTGTGGAAGGAGGTGTAGCCTGGTATGGCTGTGGTGCTCTCCACAGCCTTGACACATGTGTCTCTGACTGCACAAATGTCTGCATCTTCCAAGATGGGGACAGCTTCCAGTGAGTGGAGTTTAGTGGTGATATTCCTATCATTTAGCAGCATAACCATGATGTTGTTTGCAGATGGTGTTTTGTCATTGGAAAGTTTTTCATTGAGACATTGTCTAAAAGGTGCACTATGGGGGTGGCAACAGCCTTGGTCAGTGACCAAAATCCCAGGGGTGACAGATAAAGACCATCTCTGGCAAAGTATTGAGGTCTGTTGAGCAGGTAATCCCAGGCTGACAGATAGTACATCCCCTTACAATGACACCACACACTACGGCAATTATTGAAGTCAGTCACTTTCTGTTTGTATTGAGCCATCATCTTAGGTGACAGTAAAATGCAGCTCAAAACCAAAGGCATACCTGCCTGAGACACATAGTCTGTCAACCCAGTCATGTCTCTGCATACAGTCCAGAGAGATATGGCTCACGTCGTACACACCAACAGGAACTATGATGTAGTTATAACAGTACCTGATGTTGACAGAGCTGAGTGCATGTGTGATATGGCATATCCTGGCACCTCACAGAAAGCTGACCGTGACCTTTCCCTTATGAAGCCTGTTAAGAGATACATCAGTGTGTCTCATGATGTCATCACCTATGAGTAATATGTTTGATTTTGTGTTTTGCCTTAGGTGTTTGGCCGGTAAGACAGTGGTGAGTGAGCTATTATGTGTACTGTGTTCAGTAGAGGTATGATTATGTGTAGTGAGTTTGCATTTGGGCTTCTGAGGTGTTTGGTGTTTACTTATGTATCTGGTAAAGACATCCGCACATGTAGGTATGTATGATGTGGGTTTGGGTGGGGTAGGAGGTGCTCCTTCTAAAGTTGCTGTCACGGCCATGAACTAACAGTAAATTTTAATTATTCATATTTACTTTTACATTTATATTTTTACATTTGTTAACTGGGTTAGTCCAACTGGGCCCAGCGAGCCCGTTTTCAGTGGAGACCAAGGAGAAAAGCTCCAGGAAAGTAAAATATAAGAAAAAAAACTAACAATTCAAGTTGTAAGATACTTAACAGTAAAAAAAACTGTGAGAAATATACACCACAGGTACAAGGATGCACAGTACTATCCCTTGTGAAGTCATCCACTCCAGGTAGTTAACGTTTTGACTGTACTTTTCTAACAACTGACCCAGTAGTCAGGGACTTATGGAAAAATAGATAGTGATCTAGCCTCTGACTGTCATGGGTTGGTAATATTTGGGGATGCATTCTATGTTGTTCAAACTACAAACAAAGGTATGGCATATAAATCCAAGACAGTCATTGTTCCACTGTACACGGCATTCATCACACCTGTCATTGAGTGCAATGCCACCTTTGGTATGTAACTAACCAGGCATATCCAACAACTGTCACATCCATAGAGGTTCCACAGAAAACCAATACAAAGTGTACATAACATGTACTATGCAGACCATGTCAAGCCCGTAACTGTGTATTCTGTCTCCGACATGCTTTGGAGGGGAGGTGTATGCTTGTCATGCAGGCAGGTGTCAGACACACTGGGTACCTCCTGCATATCCAATAAAGAACTAGTATGAGAATTACCTGTCCTACACACCTACACATTGACTGTGGTATAAACAGGACATGCTGGACAGACAGGTATGTAGCCCAGACACTACATCCAATATGTAGCAGCCTTCCCAAGTGTATCAGACCTTGTCAGAGTTTAGGGATGTATGGCTAGGATGAAAGCCTCCTTAATTTCTGTTTGGCTGTTATTCACCTATGGAGCCATGCAACTATACTGTTTTACCTTTCAGATGACATTTTTCTTCTGTGCTGTCATTCCATCTTGTGCTCTAACATTGATGGGTTTATTGTAGATGTGAACCTATAGGTGTGTCCTGCACAACTGAAATGTAAACAGTGCCATGAGACACCTTTCATTATGTGACTACACAGTCATTGCAACAGCATCCAATGTAACATACACAACATAATGTGGTTTACACATTACAAATGGCAGTGCACAATATATCTGATTGACTAGAAAAAGTAGCATGTCAAAGTCAACAATGGATGAAACAAATACATATTAATTTAGATAGTCACCCTGTACATCAGACATGTAACTTCATTTCATTGTATTGATGAGAATAATGACAGGCATGTGGCACAGGTATCTTCACTTGCACAGGTATGTGTGAGTCAGAAAGGGGAGAAGGCTAGACGGACCATGTAAATGTGGCATGTGTGTGTTTAGGTGCCCTGAACATGACAGTGGTATGCGAGTGTCTGTGGGAACACAGTCTAGCTCAGTGCTAGCCCTGCATGAATGTATGTTGGACAGCTTTGAGCCATGCATGGTAGAGCTGACAGTTCATCATCTCTGCTCCTAAACCTGAGGACTGGCTTTGCCAGGAGTTGCACTGGCACCTCCATGCCCAAGGTCAGATGCTGGGCTATGGGACCACCCAGAACCATGAGCCCATGGCTTGTCATGTCTTGGAGTGGACAGAAAACTCCCCTTTGGAGTGCTGGATGTACTGCCACTACAGAAGCGGGATTATGCACAGCCATGTGGACTCTCAGCAGATGTAGTTGCTGACCTACCTATACGAGTCCAATGCTCAACTCAAAGCAGATGTTCCATTACAGACAATGTGCATTCCAAGGCTAGTAGTGTGTGATCTGTCTCACACCGACATCCAATGCTTCAGTCAACTGATCCAAGGTATCAGCAATGAGGTGGAGTCAGTCACAGATGTCAGACTCTGCTGCATCCATAACTCCAAGCATTCATCTTTCAGAATGTGCCTGTGTCTCCATGATGGCCCTAAACATATGCCAACTGACATGTGATGAGACACCTGCAACAGGTGGTGGAGGGACATCAGACCTCCTATGAGTACCCCTATCAATCCGCCTGTGTGGAACCTCACTGTCTGTTTGGCTATGGCCAGTGTCAACACTCACTGCAGCCACAGTAGCTACATTTCCCTGTTCAGTGTCCCCACCCTCTGACTGCCCAGCATCTGTGGCCTCAGAGGACTGGGTATGCATATGCATACTGACTGTGTACAGTGATAATGAGGGCAAACGAGGGATGTAAACCTCTGTGACAGATTCAGCTCCTGCAACCCCCAGCTGTGCCTCACTTTGGCCACCATCATCATCAGAGTCTGAAGGGACACTGACTTCAGGTTATGAAGGGGACAAAGACCAACATCTCAGGTCACCTGTGATACAAAGGGGAAAGCATCACATTAATACCTCCACTACTATGCTCTGCAGTACTATGTTTCAATATATGTTAAGCTGTATACACTGCTGTCAGTGTTACAGACTTGTACAACCCACCATCTGAGATAGTAGGACATGAGGTCATTAATTTCTAACCCAAATTTGTAAGTATTTCAAAATAACAGCTCTTTAAATTGGGCTCTCATGAGCAATACATAAATTGTGTACATGGTTGACATTCTGCAGAACTCTGCATAATTTACAGGTATGGCTATCTGAAAAGTCCTGTCAGTACTGTGAAATCAGTCACTGTGGTCACACCTACTAGGCCTAGGTATGATGTATCATAGACTAAATTTTCCCAGGTCTTGTTGGCTCCTAGGGGGACTGAAGTTAACAATAACTCCCCATATGCTGTTGGCAAAGCTGTGCAAATCCAGCAATTCGAAACATTGAAGGTATCAGCATACACATATTTGATTGCCTGGTAAGTGTTAAAGTTCGGGTGCCACTCTGCATGTTTGTTCAGTCCAATTTGTGTGGCTGAGAAAAGGAATGGCCACAACAAAAAAGATTATTGTCACTAGTATAGTCAACAGGATGGTTATGCAATACTTCTGTAGAAACGGTTGTTCTGCATTTCTGCTTTCTCCAACTCTTCAGAATAGGCACATCTGGATCTTACTGGATCCTGTCATCTTTATTTCAGACATGCGTTATTACTCTCTGCCCTAATAGGACCTTCAGCACCGATGGTGCTTCACTGGGGTTGAGATGGATCAGTCCTATTGATCTGACCCCCCCTTTGTAGCTAGACTTTGTGCTGAGGGCCCCGATGGAGAGGTAATATTTTTGTCCAATTCAAAGTTCTTAACTAGTTTGCAGTGTGTCAGGTGGATCCACAAAGCTCACTCTGCGATTTTGACTGCAGTGGGTGTTGAAAGAAGCACCTGGTATGGACCTTCCCACCTTGGTGACGTCCAATTTTTCTTTTTAATATTTTTCACCCAAACCCAGTCCCCTCTGATCACTGCCACCTCCGATGTTTTGGTTTGTTCTTTATCTGAAACAGAATTTGACTGCAGCAGATGTTTAGAATTCAACACATTTTTCATATATTCAGCTAGTGTATAGTCAGCTTCCTGGCCTGCGGGCATGAGAAGTTTCCACTGGGGTGTATAATAAGCCCTTCCAAACAGTGTTTTGAAAGGAGTCAATCCTTCTGCAGTTGGAACAGTTCTCATGCTCAACAGTGCCAGGGGCAAACAATACAGCCAATTCTTTTCTGTCTCAGCTATTAATTTTCTTAATTTATTCTTTAATATTCCATTATGCCTCTCAACTAGCCCTGCAGATTGCGGATGGTATGCACAATGATTTTTTAAAGAAATACCAAAATGCTTACTTAACTGCTGTATGGTTTGGTTTACAAAGTGTGTACCGTTGTCACTGTAGATCTTTTCCGGAATGCCAAATCTAGGGATGATTTCTTTGACAAGAACTTTTGCCACTGTAGTCGCATCTGGATTTTTGGTTGGAAAGGCTTCCACCCATCTGGAAAACATTTCTACAATGGCAAGACAATACTTCTTATTTTCACATTTGTTCAATTCTATGAAATCCATACAGATAGTGTGAAACGGATATGGTGGTGTAGGGAAACTCCCTTGCTTGGGCTTTAACACCCCTTGTGCATGATGTTTGTTACAAATTTGGCACATCAAACAAATTTTTTTAGAGTAGTTTGTAAATCCGTACTTTGTGAACACCTGGTTCACCAGCTGTACCATCCCCCCTGTTGAGACATGGCACTGCCCATGGCTCAACAAAGCTGCATATCTAAACAAATTAGATGGTAGTATCTTTAGAGATGTACAGCCCATTTTTCGAGAATAGCTCCTCGTTTTACCAATCTTTGTTTTTCAGCTTGCATAGTGAGTGTCTGCATTGTTTTAAACATTTCTAAGTCTAAAATCTCAGAGGGTTGTAATTCCTCATTTAAAAGAAATACTTCAGAAGCTGCTTGTTTTGCAGCTGTATCAGCTCTCGCATTACCTTTTGAAATCCTATCTTGTTGCTTGGTGTGAGCTGTGCATTTACAAATAGCTACTTTCTGAGGTAACTGAATAGATTCTAAAAGATCTAAAATAAACTGTGCATGATTGATAGGTTTGCCAGTAGATGTTATCATTCCTCGGTTTTTCCACTGTTGTGCAAAAACATGTACAGTAGAAAAAGCATATTGGCTGTCAGTAAAAATGTTACACATTTACCCTTTGCTAAGATACATGCCGTGTCAAGGCAATCAATTCTGCTGCCTGTGCAGATAAGTTGTGTGGTAAAGGTTTTGCTTCTGTAATCTCAGTGTCAGAAACTACTGCATATCCTACTAGGTTCTGTCCTGCAGGACCCCTTTTGCATGAACCATCCATGTAGTATGTCACCTCAGCATCATCGAAGGGGACATCCGTGAGATCTTTTCTAGGTAGTGTCTTTTGCTCAATCACCTGCAGGCAGCGGTGTGGTGTGCCGTCTGCAGGAGTTGGGAGCAAGGTAGAGGGGTTCAAGGTCATGCATCATTCAATTGTCATGTGAGGTTGACAACAATATAGTCATACAGGAAAGATATCTAGCAGGGGAAAGATATGCTACCTTCTCTTGCAGTAAAATAATTGCGACTGCATGAGGCACTCTCAAAGTGAGAGGGTGGAATAAAACTACTGAGGCCGAAGCCTGTACTGCCATTGCAGCTGCAACTACTGCTTGTACACAGTGGGGTAAGGATCGTGCCACTGGGTCTAGTTGTGATGAAAAGTAAGCAATGGGACATTGCTTGTCCCCATGCTGTTGTGTTAATACTGATGTCATATAACCTTGCTTACAATCTACAGTTTGGAAAAAACGTTTATGGTAGTTTGGTAATCCTAGAACTAATGAGGACGCTATTAACTGTTTCAGTCTGCAGAAAGCAGATTCTGCCTCTGGTGTCCATTGTAACAAATCCTGTGCTGCCATAGGCTTTTTATATATCAGGTCAGTCAGAGGTGCAGATTCCAAGGCATAGTTTGGAATCCAGCTCTGGCAAAAATTAGTTGTACCCAGGAAGGACATAATTTCCTTCTTGGTAGTGGGTTTTGGTGCTTGCAAAATTGCTACTTTTCTGTCCGCATCTAGTGTTCTACCTTCCTTGGATATCACATTTCCTAGGTATTTAACTTTTTTTTTTCCAAAGCTGCAGTTTATTTCTGTTTACCTTATGTCCTACAGTGGCTAAAAATCGTAATAGCGCTATGGTATCTTCTTTACAATCTTGCTGGGTGGGGGCCGCCAGCAAGATGTCATCAACATAAAGTAAAATCTGACTGCCTCTTTGTGGGGTAAATCCTGCCAAGTTGCTTGCCATTTCTTGTGAGAATATTGTTGGACTTTCACAATAGCCCTGTGGTAGTCACGTATATGTATACCTTTTCCCCTGAAATGTGAATGCAAACCAATACTGGCTGTCAGGGTGTATCGGTATCGAAAAGAATGCATTGCTGATGTCTACCACAGAAAAATACTTCTGTTGAGGTTTTAAATCATTCAACAGGGTGTGTGGGTCTGGCACCGTAGGTGCCCTTAGTATTACTGCATCATTTACAGCTTGTAAATCTTGGACCATACGCCATTCTCCATTTGCTTTTTTAACAGGAAATAAGGGTGTGTTACATGGTGAATCGGGAGATTCCACCAGCACCCCTTCCTTAAGTAAAGCTGCTAGGATAGGTTTGATTCCTGCCTCTGTATCTTTTCTTAAGGGATACTGTCTTTTCTGTGGTCTAAATGCTGACTTTGGCATGATAGTTACTGGTCCCGCTGTACGAATAAGTCCTGCATCTAACTTTTCTGTTGACCAGAGAGTTTCTGGTATATTTTGTAAGGCATTCTCTACCTCCTTTAATAGGAGTGCTAATCAGCTGTCCTTGCTAGACTGCAAGTGTACGGCTGGGTGGGTCTGAGTTATCCAATTCAACTTCTGTATTTGTATTCCCTGTTCTGACAGTTCTAATTCTGTCTGTTTCTCCCATTTCGTGACTTTTTCTCCTAGGTCTGCCCATTCTATGTTTTTGTTCTTGGTTAGGCTAACATGTGGTAATCGATTAGATTTATAAAGTGTAAAGAACTCCTGGGGCAATGAACGGCTGGCTACACTGTTCCCTTCTGTGTCCCAGTACAGATTACGTAATATCAATCTGTTTGCATGATTTTTAAACAATTCTTGCTCATATTCCTTATCAGGTCCTGGTATGTTACAATAATACAGGGTACAGTGCAACAAGTGTTGCCTATCAATGTCAAGGGAGGGGAACTTGCTGATGGCTACATTCATTAATTCTTCGGTCACAGTCCCTGGACCAGTCGTAACCAAGTCCTGGCTGTACCAATAAAACATTTCACCCTCCGATTGCACTGCGAAGGTATCAATTTGTCGCTGTGCTTCCATATTCTGCATGGTTGGGATTACTGCTATACCAAATAGCTGCATGAGGTCTCTGCCCAAGAGGTTTACTGGGCATATTACAGAAACAACAATTTTGCTTTTCTGAGTTAATATTGAAACAGGATCAGTTATTGCAATATTATGAGAGAGGGGCTCCCGATACAGCTGTCCATTAGCTGCTTTTACCAGTATGTAATCAGGTGACTCTGTGTTTTCCTGGCAGTTTGGAGGGATGTATCAGGGTTTGTGATGCCCCTGAGTCACACAAGAATTTGACTTCCCTCCCTTCTACCAAGAGTGTAACTTCAAGTTTCATGTCTGCTAAACAGAGCTCCATGCTCAATAAAGCTAGGTCTAATATTTCATTTTCTTCACTGTCACTAACTTCTTGTACTTCCTCTATTTCTTCTGTCACATCCTCTACTCCCTCTATCACATCCTCATTTGTCCATTCTCTGCTATCCCCTTCTAGTGTTTCCTGACTACTATATAGTCAGTCCTCACCTTCATTGTCTTCTGTGGTTGCCTTCTTATTTTTCTTGCAATCCCTTGCCAAGTGTCCCTTTTTACCGCATTTGAAACATTCACCCCTTTTCTTTTGCCCTTCAAAGTCCTCTGAGCGCTGATCAGATTGTTTGTTTCCCTGTGCATTTTTCTTGCCCTTTTTCCCGGACTGTACTACATAAACTTCTGCTCCATCTTCTACAGAAAATACTTGAGCTTTCTTTTTCTTTTTGCTATTAAAATGCCTTTCGGCATGCCTAGCATATTTAAGTAATGATTGTAACCTGCTTGTACGATGGTCTACCATGTGTTTTGTAATAAAACTGCTTATGGGTGCAATACTGCCTGTTAAGAATGCATTCTTTAACTGCTGTTCATATGGGGAATCTTGTGTTTGATCTTCAGGGACCTGCATTCCACAGTGGTTATTAAAACATTCTAATAGTCTGGCATAATACCGGTCAATAGTTTCACCTTCTTGTTGGATGCATTGATTAATGCAAGTCCAGTCTGCCCTAGGCTTCCATTTTTCAGAGATGCGGTCTGTGAGACCTTTTACTCTGTTGTCTAATTCTGCGCTGCTATGTGGGAGGGGTCTTTGTGCAGCATCACGGGGATTCCAGTTGCCACTAATCATATGCCAATCTGGTCCCACAATTTGTCTAACTACTTTTTCTACCTCTTCTCTGTTTAAGTTATAACTCAGCCTCATTCCTCTTCAATCTTCTGAGAATTTTCTAAAATTAACTTTTGGATGGGGAATTCCCTCAGTGGCTTTCCGGATATCTTCCGGAGTCCAGGGTCTATACACTAAAATAGTTGGGTCCTGACCATCTTGTCCTGTCTGCGGATTAGGTACTTTCGATAAGTGGGCATATTTCTTCTTCACTCATAGAACGTGAATTCTTAACCATTTGATATAACTCAATGCCTTCATTTGAGTTACCTGCCCATGTTCGAGACTTGGTCCCAATGGGAGCTCTAATATACGGTTTTACAATGTCTCTATTTTCAGTGACAACAGGATATCGTGGGGGTGGACTAACTTGTTCACTTGCTTCATATTCTGGTAAAGGAGGCAGAGGGGCCAATGCTATCACTGAGTTATTGTCCTCCTTATCTAAAAACATTGTTTTTGAATTGTTGTTCTTTTGTTCCCTACGGTTTACTTCCTCAATCCACCTATGTGCCTGAGGAATTCCTAATTTGCATTGCTTTTTTACCCAACCTTTGTAATCAGTTTTGAGCTGTTTGACAAGTTTGATAAGTGAAGATTTTTCTAATTTTCCGTTGAATTCATATTTATTAACCCATTTTGAATAATATTTAATGTTGTCAGTGCGCTGCGACTGCATGTATTTTGCGTCTTCGGTTAACGGCGGATTTTGGGGTCTTTTTGTGCAATTATTACCCATTTTGTTCTACCCTTTTGATTGTTACATAACTTCTCTGATTTTTAACGTGGTATCACGGATTTTGTTATAGTCTCTTCAGAATGACTGCCTACCTATTCTGTTTCTCCTGATCTATGACAAGACAGTAATCTTTTCTGTCACTGACTTGTAAAATACAGTCTTGACAAAAACAATACAAATCTAGTCCCTGATCTAAAGCAGAAAACATAAAAAAGTAGATTCACCTTACCTGAGCCCACGTGATTGGTGATCACCAATTCGGAGACCCGTCCTTCAGTCGCAGTGGCTGGCCTCTTTTGTACGACAATTCAGTCGGAGGGCTTTTCAAATAAGAAGAACCGATTTGGTTTCCTCCCCGTACTGTTACAACCACCTGGCCCGTCTGATCCGAGGCAAAGTGAGGGTTCCGGTCCGAAGGACCAATCTGTCAAAGGAAAAAACTTCAAAGACCAATTCACATAAGGTTCAAGTATGGCACCCTTTATTACTTGCAGCAAGGAGACAAAACATGCAGATACAGGATTTGTCTAAATTACTAGTGAACAGTATGCTACTTTTATACAGTTCTTTCCATGTTACACAGAAATGTTGCTTCTATTGCTGACGTAGTTAGACACAGCTTTCTGTATTCTTCTACAGGAAATGTTACTTAGATTTCCTGCTGACATGTTCAGATTTAAAACTCACTATGTGTTACATAGAAAATGTTACTTAGATTTCCTGCTGACATGACTGGATTACAAAAAAACATTTGAGAAAAACAACCTGGCCTTGGGGCTTATTTTTAGCCCACTACAAACTTTCTATTCTTCAGTTGTGCAGTTCTAATATATATGTGTTACATTTCAAGGTACATTTCTAGCTTAGGTACAAGTAATGCTGACTATGGTTTATACTTTCAAGCAGCCTTTGTTTTCATTATCAATAGCTTCAGCAGCTGTGTACTTTCAAACAGCATAAGCAGAAAATCAATAACTCTTTGTTAAGTCTCATGACACTAGTAGAAATGAAACACTTATTATTATTATTTTCATGACATTAGCAGAAATCAAATGCTTTCCTGTTAATTTCCAAAGCATAAGCAGGTCATGGCTGCACATATTTTCATGACATAACAGCATTGGAATGTCTCTAGTAGCTTGTGCAGATTCATGCCGTGTGAACAGAATAAATGCATTAACCATTTTGAACTTCAAATGCACTAAGCACGTATTACTAATACATATGTTATGACCTGAAATACAAAAAAATTAGAACACATGTCAGGATCACATACATGTGTATACAGTATGTTCAGCAATTAAGGAAGGGTATCAGTATTCTCTGCTTGATTACACATCTTATATGTAACAATCATACAAAGGGTGTGGAAGCAATTAGGATAGTAGCAATAGTGAACTACACCTGCTTGTGTCATGACAGATACTCACATATCATCAGACACCCAACATAGGAGTCCACTTATAGTGTAGCCCATAGCATGAAAGCCCTCCCCATAAATATGTATATAGCACAGTGCCATAAAATAGCCGTGTAGTATTACAACTGTCAACAAAGGCAATATTCAGGAGACCTGTGTCCCTAGCATTAAACCCTTGCTATAGTGGACATCCTCTGTAGGTGTGACACAGCTGCAGATCAATGTCATGTCATCAGTACAGTTCTAAGAAAGGCTTACTGATTAATCCCCATTCTCCCTAAATATATTAAAACATATGCAGCATGTTGAAAACAAAATGGTTACATGGTTACATACTGATGGGGTATAGTACTCCTCTTTTGAAAGCTACAGATATATATGTGTTGTGGCAATGAGTTCACCATACAAACTAACTCTCATACACAATGGTTTCCCTTGGTAGGAGTTTGCCTTTTAAAGATAGCTCCCATTAGCAGGTGATTGCCTCTGAACCAATCTGTGGTTCAGCTATGCTAATTAAAGCATATACAGCTGATCTGTAGTGTAATCAGGCAATTTCATGCAACTATTGAAGGTGATATAAGGCCTCAATGTAGAATCCATCCCCTTTCTCATATGATGGGGTGGAAATGCTGGGGTAGAGATAGTACTTTAGCACAGAGAGGATGTTTGTAGTAGATACTTATTACATACACATGTGTGTGCTACAGGCTGCAGCTGCTGCTGCAGGCAATAAGCATAGTGAGAGAGGCCACAGAATGTAGAGGACAACAACGGTGTAACCAGTGGCAGCCTTGGTGTGCAGCCAGTGCCTGATTGAGGGAACCCATCCCACAGGAAATTGAGGTGTGTGTTTAAGGTAAGTATGTTAGCCAAAGCTATCATTAACAGAGAAAAAGACAACATGTTGGTTGTGTCCTTGGACAAGATAGGGGTACATTTACCATTATGTTAACCATTTGGACAACTGCCAAGCTATGTGTTATGTTATGGTAGTCATCTGTAATGTGTGTGCTGGCAATCCTTGTTGCTAGCACGACCTCCATATGTGTATATTACTTGTGCAGCTGTGCTTATCTGTAATATCAGTAGCAAATGATTGTGTGTTTCAGTCTGATATTACTGGACCTCCTTTGAATTACATAACTTAAAATCCTCCGTGAATGCATAGTAATGCATGACCTGACACTCTATGCACTTTCTAGTGTTGTAATAGGAATAAGATAGCTGTGCTCCTATGTGCAGGCCTTTGATTTCCATCACTGAAAAGCAGACATTCCATCCGAAACGCTTTGGGTGGATAAATAGGTGATGAGACAGTCATTCATATCAGAATTCACAATGGTGATGTACACATACATGTATTTTAAATGCTAGACACCACTGGATTTGAACCCAGGACCAAGTGTACCAAAAATTAATATGTTCAAAGCATTTAACAGACTGAGCTGCTGAGTTACTGTTAAAGCAGCTCTATTTTTCAGTATATAATTGCACACTTACAGGCTGTTATATACCTCATTTACATCCATTATTATGTGCATGGCTTTATAGGCATGTATTTCTCCACCAGAGTCCCAGTTAAACACATATTTTTCCATTAATGTTTTAGCAGATGTATTTTTAAATGTTATAGATCCACAAAAAATGGCAAAAGCACCAAAATTTCACTAAAACCAAGTCCAAGGTACTCAGGACTGGTGGTATCTTTCCTGAATACCTTGGACATGGGTTTAAATGCTGCAGATATAATTGCACAGTTACCTGCTGTTAGAGACATCACTTATATCTATTATTATGTGTCTAGCTTCACAGTGATATATTCCTATACCAGAGTTTAAGTTACATTCCCATTTTTCTATTACTCTTTTATCAAATTTGCACGATGTGGCATGATGTGCACATTGCTTAAACGCACTTGATGTAAAAATGGCAAATATTATGTTTTGCTTAAAATGCCTGTGTTAATTAGTAGCTGTGTGGTTTGGCAGGTTGATGCACTTGTCTGCAGATACAATGGTCCTGGATTCAAAATCGAGAAGAGGCATACTTTTTGAATGTTATTAATATTATTTCACATATACACACACACATATATATATATATATATATATATATATATATATATATTTATATATATATATATATATATATATATATATATATATATATATATATATATATCAATATAGTGCCATTTAGCTTAGCTTAGTGCAATATCATGCAAAAAATGTTTAAACAAATGAAAAACAGTGAGATAGGACAGTGGTAAAATGGGGTGCAAGCAGGGGGAAAAACATAGTGAAAGGCAGGTAGGTATGTGCAGGAGGGGTGTAGGAAAGAACCATAGCTATTCATTTCTTGTACAGCAACAACTGTGTACATTAACAGATTTTTTAGCTGAATTTGGACTGTCATTCCCAGAGATAGGGGTGTGGACAACATAAATGTGTTAAGCAAAAACACAAGACTGCCATCAAAGCTTTAGAACTCACTTGTCCTGCACAAAACAGATCCAGAATAAAAAGCAAAACACCAGGACTTGGAGACGGCTGTAGAAACCAGTATATAAAAAAATCTTTATTCAACACAAGCGCTTTTGTGGGTAACCCCACTTCTTCAGATGTCTAATACATTTTAAAAACAGCTCTTGGTTTAAATATCCTCTTGAAACACAAATGTTAAAACCAACCAATACATTGTTCTAATGTGAACAAGCACTTTCAATTTAAAGCAACATTCCACACGGTACATGCCATTGACTTAACTAGAAATCTGAATGTATATGTATACACTTCTAAAAGCCTGTTTATAAAGTATCTAAATTGTAATTCAAATTTCCATAACATTTCAGTTTGCAATCACAAGCACAGAATGTATCTGCGCATATTTACATTTTCTACTTATGTTCTCCAAAACACATACAAGCTTGTAACAAGAAGTCAATAATTTATCATACGAACAATTCCACAGCACATCTTACCTAAAAAGCTGCCTAGACTTTAACTTAGGACACAGGGGTATATATTCATTTAATCCATGACCTATATTAGCCCTTAATCTTACTCTCCACTTAGCTTCAAGCTCTTCAGTGATGTTCTGTAGCCCCCCCCCCCCATACTCTCATATGTTCTCCCTATAACTAGAAATTTAAATGCATGTTCCATATCAGTATTGATAGTGTGTCTAGCCAAGGCATTCACTTTGTTCTTTTTATGGATGGCATAAATGTGCTCACGTATTCTTTCCTTCAGAGACCTGTCTGTCTTCCCTACATAGAAACTATGGCACACTATGCAATAGGCCAAGTAGACTAAATGCTCTGTTTCACAGATGGCATTGATGTCAAACTCATGTCTTTAACTGATCTGGATGTTCAAACTTAGAAGTACTGTCTATATATTTACAAAAATTACATCTGTCACATTTTTTGTACCTTTTTCTATGGCTGGCCTTATAAGGTCATGCTTCCTATCACTAACCTTAGGTTGACATAACTGTCTCTTCAAAGATTTATAGTTCATCAGTGAATACTTGGGTTTACATCTATTAGACTACTAATGTTCTTCTCTAGTCTCAATATATTCCAGTGTTTCTGTATCACATTCTTATACATCCATGCATCTTTAGAGCGGTAAAATGATATTCTAGTTTGTTTATTGTAAAAAAACACAAAGATCAATGCACGTTAGGTTCAAGCAAGGCACCCTTTATTACTTGCAGCAAGGAGACAAAGCATGTAGGTACAAGGTTTGTCTGATTTTCCATAGTTCAGCCTACAGACTTTATACAGTTTTCTGCAAGTTCACAGAAAGATGCTATTATTAGATTTGCTGCTGACATGGTCAGATAATTGCTGTCTTGCAAAAACATGTTTGAGAAAAACAACCTGGCCTTGGGCTTGTTTCAGCTTTCCTTAGTTTCTCACAATTCTTTCTCTAGTTCTGATATGATACATTTAAGGTACAGTCCTGGCCTCAATGCACATTCTGCTGACCATGGTGGATTTACAGACATCCATTGTTCTTTTTTCAGAGCTTCTAGCAGCTGCATATTTTCACACAGAATAAGCAGAATAAATGTATTAACTTCTTTTAACCCTTAATGCACTAAACCTGCATATTGCAGTTATATATTTCAATACACTAAGCCTACATATTGCATTGCAGTTATACATTTTCCTAACATTTATTTTCTTTAATATTATCTTTCTGCCCATCCCTGTGTACCTCTCTAAAGTCTTCACTCCTAGAGAAATATGGTTTAGCCGTTAAAGATCTCTGTTTACTCTCTTCCTTGATGCTGCTCTGTATGTCATTAATATGGTATCCCCTGTCTAATAAATCACTGCTAGTTTGCTCAGATTGATGAACAAAATCTTCATCTGTCACATTCAGTCTAGAAGCTCTATAAAAGTGGTTCTGAATGACATTTTGAAAAGTAAATGGGGGTGCATACTATCTTTGGCTAATAAATGGTTTACATGGCATTCTTTATATGGGGGTGCATACTATCTTTGGCTAATAAATGGTTTACATGGCATTCTTTATATGGGGGTGCATACTATCTTTAGCTAATAAATGGTTTACATGGCATTCTTTATATGGGAGTGCATACTATCTTTAGCTAAAAAATGGTTTCCATGGCATTCTTTATATGGGGGTGCATACTATCTTTAGCTAATAAATGGTTTACATGGCATTCTTTATATGGGGGTGCATACTATCTTTGGCTAATAAATGGTTTACATGGCATTCTTTATATGGGGGTGCATACTATCTTTAGCTAATAAATGGTTTCCATGGCATTCTTTATATGGGGTGCATCCTATCGTTAGCTAATAAATGGTTTACATGGCATTTTTTATATAGGGGTGCATCCTATCTTTAGCTAATAAATGGTTTACATGGCATTCTTTATATGGGGGTGCATACTATCTTTAGGTAATAAATGGTTTACATGGCATTCTTTATATGGGGGTGCATACTATCTTTAGCTAATAAATGGTTTACATGGCATTCTTTATATGGGGGTGCATACTATCTTTAGCTAATAAATGGTTTACATGGCATTCTTTATATGGGGGTGCATACTATCTTTAGCTAATAAATGGTTTACATGGCATTCTTTATATGGGGGTGCATACTATCTTTAGCTAATAAATGGTTTACATGGCATTCTTTATATGGGGGTGCATACTATCTTTAGCTAATAAATGGTTTACATGGCATTCTTTATATGGGGGTGCATACTATCTTTAGCTAATAAATGGTTTACATGGCATTCTTTATATGGGGGTGCATACTATCTTTAGCTAATAAATGGTTTACATGGCATTCTTTATATGGGGGTGCATACTATCTTTAGCTAATAAATGGTTTACATGGCATTCTTTATATGGGGGTGCATGCTATCTTTAGCTAATAAATGGTTTACATGGCATTCTTTATATGGGGGTGCATACTATCTTTAGCTAATAAATGGTTTACATGGCTTTCTTTATATGGGGGGTGCATGCTTTCTTTAGCTAATAAATGGTTTACATGGCATTCTTTATATGGGGGTGCATAATATCTTTAGCTAATAAATGGTTTCCATGGCATTCTTTCTTGTGCAGATGAGTGACCACAGTGCCATCATTTTTCTTTTCAACACTAATGTCTAGGAAATGTACTGCCTTCATGGAATATGTATGTGTAAACTTCAGAAATGTAGAGGTTTGATTAATATATTGTAGAAACTCCTTCAGTTCTTCAGTGTTTCCTCTCCACAAAATGAAGAGGTCATCCACAAACCTCCTTAACAAATAAACTCTCTCTGCATAGGGATCCTTCAATATAAACCTGGTTTCCCAAACTGCCATTATGGCATTGGCGTAGCTATTGGCACACGAGGTGCCCATAGCTATGCCATTAGACTGCCAATAATGATCTCATCCAAAAACAAAGACATTGTTCTCTAACACAATGCTTAAAAGTTGACTAACTTGCTCTATGGTATGTGACTCAACCATGAACATCTCCCTTAAAAAGTGCAGATGCTGTCTATTCCTACATCATTCGGTATCACCGTAAATAAAGACACCACATCAAGAGTTACCATATATATGTCTTCTGCATCACTTCAAAGTCTCGTGTATACTTGAACAAATCAGTCAGAAAATGTTCTGTATCTCTTAAAATGTGCTGTATGTTGTTAATCTTAGGTCTCAAAAAAATGTCTAAGTATATTGAGACTGGTTCCGTGCACCAATTTGATTTCTGTTTTTAGATGTGTAGTAGATGTCTACTGTACGTGTGAGCAAAGCTAAGCATAGCTGAGCAACATGCCACACCATGCAAACAAGCACATAAAAGTAAAAAATAAATAAATAAAATTGTAACTGCATGAAGTAAAATCTGTTGTTCACTTTTCAGTCCAGGTTAATGGGCCGAAAGGTATTTTGCTGTGCTTACCAACTGTCCAGAATTTTTCTGGACAGTCCACAAGTGTGGGACAGCCTCTACAGTGTTGCTTACATGGATTCAATATCCATGCTACTGTGATCTCCCTCAGCAGCATGTCATAATTAATATGTATGGCATACTGCTGAGGAGGAACCGTGATCTTGTACATGGGTACATTCTGTGTAGGCTCTTCACAGAGTCTACATGGATTTTATTAAATCCTGGGGACTGATTACTAATTTGACAGAGGGAGAGGGGGTTCTTGTACTCCTGATTCATGCTTGAAGACCAAGGCAACTGCCTTGGAAAAGATAACATGAACAAGCATATTAAAGAGTGCAAGTTTTGATATGTTAAGGCGTTTATTTATATATATATATATATATATATATATATATATATATATATATATATATATATATATAAGATGTACATCCACTTGAGAAGACAATGGCCTATGGAAGTATATGGGCACTTAGACAGTTTTCAGTATCATTGTATAACTTTGCAGACAAAGAGTTGTTTGTTGGGCTGGGCAAATCAAGCATAATTCCAAAAATTGATTTCACTGTTTTGTGTTAAGAGTTGCGTTTAGCTTGGGTATTGTGAAAAATGTGTACTTTTGTTGTATGTTTACTGCATTTATTACTTTATTGAGTCCATAGGATGATGTATCTTCTCTATAGCAAAGACTTATGTGAAAAGGAAATATTTTAGTTGGAGTTTTTTTTATTTCTGTGAATGAATATCTGGTGTCTGATTTTTGGATGTTGGTTCAATGTGAATCCATTGATAAATGTGAAATTAGTTCTGTTATAAGGAATGTTAATGGTGTGACAAATCTGGATAAAATAAACAGAGTAATGATTTAAAGCAACTTGAAAACCTCAGTTTGCAGCACTGAAGGCGAGATATATCTCAATCATCATAAAGATGACACTTTAGTGAAACATTATTGGTTATGAGGTGTAGCTTTGACTTTTCAAAGAGTGAGATGGGGAAGCATAACATTGTTGATTTCTAAACAGTGCCCTTTGATATTGGAAAATAGACTAGTGAAGAAACAGGCCAGTTATATAAGAGTAATCGGGTATATTGGGGGCAACTTGTATTACTATGTATGGTGCCTTTTACCTCTCCGTATACCACAGGAAGACTTTTATAAGAAAAATAAGTCAATTGCTGTCAGTTTTGGTTTATGTGAATCAATTGCCAAAAATAACATTTTCCCTGATTTTTGTTCCTCTAAATATTCTATAGACCTGTTTTTCCCTCATTTCATATTCCTGAAATTCTCTACAAACTGACTAAAATTTCTTTAAATATTAAATGATTGTGATATACCTTGTATAGATTCTTAACCAATGTTTTTATATTATGTCTAATTTGTTATAATTATTTAAACTGCAGATGGTTTTCTTTTATTTTTGAAGAATGTATAATTATTGTTCTTAAAATGTTTTGTAATAATTTGAAGCTTTTCTCCCAGGGCCTCCACTGAAAATGGGCTTCTATCCAGACAGTCCTTCACAGTAATTACATTTCAATAAATAAATAAATACCTAAATAAATAAATAAACCCTTACAAAAATTCTCCAGGAGGAAAGTGCAATAAGGTGTTTGCTATGTATTGCCAAATAAAAAAAAGACTTCTCTCCTGTCCTATCCTCGCCTACCAGGCATGGAAATTGTATTCTACCTTTCTATAAATTTTAGCAATGTGCTTCAAGCTCATTAACTTCACAGAAAAGTTTCTTCCATTGAATTTCCATGAACTCCTTAATTCCTTGATTCTAGTTTTCTAAATATGACAATTTTTGTCATATTAGTGCCTTAAAAACTTTTATGTCTTTATGTGTAAGGCCTGCATCCAACCCTAAAATGCACTGCCCAATAGTGTATTTTCCTGAGTTACTGAGTCCTGTATGCAAGAGCTAATATTTTTCTCTATAGGATTTCATTGCTCCTGACACTAGGATACTTCCTGCAGTAAAATAATCAGTCTCCAATCCTGCATAACTATGTTCTAACAAATGTATTCTTCCAATTATTATCAATAAGTAATTCTTCCAAAGAACACATTTTTTTTAATATTGGTGTGCATTAGCATTCTGTTTTAAAATTGCAACAGGGTTCTCATATAATACCCCAAATGTTTTAATATAGCCATACAAAACATACATTTGGGGGTGCTCATCTCTCAAATCACAGTAATTTATACTTTAGTGGAATAACCATGTGCCTAAGAAGATGTTTTAAGCACTGATCTATTTTAACAAGGGTCTCTGAAGATGAATGGGTATCCAAAACCATCATCATCACTAAAGTCCTCTCCATAATTATATGGCTGAAAATAACAGGGGGATTTAGTGGAAAAATTGGAGAAATTTTTAATATTTTCTCTACCGAACACTCTGATCTTGGGAGATTTCAATTACCCTACCATTAACTGGGAAAACTACTTGAGTACAAACTCCCAGGTTCAGTGCTTCCTGGAATTTATCAACTCAAATGCCCTGGATCAGCTGGTAAACTCCCCTACCAGAGGCCACAACATATTGGACCTGGTCATCACCAACATGGGTGACAGGTGCTCCATACCGGAGGTCAACCCGTCACTGGTTAGATCAGACCATAAACTAATCACTCTGGATGTCCACACCCCACCACCACCCCCAACCAAGGAAACCACAGTGAAAAACTTTTCTAAAGCAAACTTCACCTTACTTAAGTCAGAGGTGGTAAGTTTCACAGCCCCCACGCTAAAGGATAACACTGCCCAAGATGCAGAATCCATTACAATTGCAATCTATGAGCACCTACAAGGATGCATGGATCGTGCCATCCCTAGCAAAACCAAGACTCACTCCCCTAAGAGAAGGAAACCAGTCTGGTGGACCCCTGCCATAAACAGGTTATACAACAAAAGGAGGAAACTAGTTCAGAAAAAAAAGCAAATCCCAAGAAGGAAAGACATCCCTGATCAGTATCAGTAAGAAATGAAGGTCCCTCATAAAATCATCCAAGGTTAACTTCGAAAGAAAAATAGCCAAGGACTCGAAAGATAACCACAAAGCCTTCTTTAGCTATGTCAAAAATCTAAGTGGCAACTCGCAGATATGCTCTGAGATAGCACAAAATATACTGAACCTACTGATATTGCAACATACTGGCAGATAGATTCAGTACAGACTTCACCTCCCTCTCACCTTCAAAACGGCCCACAACAATACCAGAAAAGTGTAGTGTCCCGGAAATCACAGAAGCACAGGTGAAAACAGCCCTTTCAAAAGCCAAAAACACAGCATCAGTGGGGCCAGATGGTGTTCCAGTCTGCGTCTTGTACGAACTACAGAACGAACTAACCCCCCACCTAAACAGGCTGTTCAACCTCAGCCTCTCCACAGGCTACATGCCCATAGAATGGTGCACAGCAATGGTTATTCTGCTCCACAAAGGAGGAGCCACAACTGACCCTGGTAACTACCACCCCATAAGCCTGACTAGCCTGGTCTGCAAGGCTATGGAGCGCATCATCATGGAACTCATTAACAAAGACATTGGCAACCTCCAAACACTTGACCCGACCCAGTTCGAACCTCCAAACACTTGACCCGACCCAGTTCGGCTTTGTTAAGGGCAGATCATGTCTACTAAACCTGGTTGACTTCTTCGAGACAGTTACCAAGGCCATAGATGAGAGAAAGGTGGTTCACACAGCCTACCTTGATCTCGCCAAGGTGTTCAACACCATTCCTCACTCGGGTATTATAGAAAAACTCACCAGCCTGAACATAAACCCCTATGTCACAAAATGGGTTGCCAACTGGCTTACAGACAGAACTCACATGGTAAGAATAGCGGGCTCCAGGTCTGACTCTAAACCAGTCACAAGTGGTGTCCCGCAAGGCTCAGTTCTGGGACCCCTACTGTTCTGCATATATTTCTCAGAAGTACAGGCAAACACAGGAGGACTATGGCTAACCAAGTTTGCTGATGACTGCAAACTGGGAGCCATAATTGACTCTCTGGCTGACACGGACATCCTCAAAAAGGCTTACTGAGACAGACACCTGGTGTCAAAGTCATGGCCTCAGGCTAAATGCCATAAAATGCATAGTCATCCCATTTGGGAAAAACAAAACACCCACGAATTAGCACATAGGTGGCAGCCCCCTTAATACAGAAGAGGTAATAAGAGATCTGGGGACCCAGGTAGATAGTAATCTCTCCTTTGACAATCATATTGCCAAAGTAGTTAGGAAATCCTTCTATGTGGCCCATCTAATTACTAAGGGGTTCGCATCTAGAAATAAAGAGGTTATAGTGCCCCTCTACTCATCACTCTTCAGACCCATCATAGAGTACAATGCCCCATTTGGGATGTACATCACAAGACACTTCCAACAGCTTGAAAGACCACAAAAGCACCTCACCAAGAGGATTACTGGCCTCAAACATATGACCTATGCAGCCTGACTGAAAAAACTCCAGCTGTACTCAGTGGCATACGTTTACTCAGAGGTGATCTCTGCCTGACTTACAAAGCCATGTCCAACTCAGAATTGATGGACATGATCCACCTAAAGAAATCCAAGTCACTGTGAGCCACACGCTCTAGTGAGCTAAACCTCGCCACAACAATAAATAGAACATGCTGGAGGGATAGATTCCTGTCACAGAGACTCCCCATGCTTTGGAACAAAATTCCTAACTACATTAGGCAGAGCCCCTCACTAACACTCTTCAAGAGAAGCCTTGACGAGTGGATGGGTAACAGAAAGTACACCCCTGGGATCACTTCATTGGCTCTGCTTGACAGAGGCTCAGTTAATTAATCAATGGGGCGGCAAAAGCCGACACACTCTGGCTAGGCTTATAAATGCCCTCGGGCAGATAGCCTAGTACCTACCTATGAACCTATAATAAAGACACACATGCCAGAATGAATAAATGTGGGACCAAAAGGCACCCTTGGCTAACACCTTTTTTTGCATAAATCTATGCAGCTCTCGACTATTTATATAAAGGTATGTATCTGTGTTCATACATAGAACACTAATTACCTATATCATCTGCCATGTGACTTAAATTGTTTTTAGCACTGCAATGGTCAGATCCATATTAATTGAATAGACTGCTTTTATGGCATCAGTTACCAAAAATGCTGTATCTCAACTAATCATTTTTTTTTATAAATGTGAAGGACTAAATGTAAATACCCATACAAATAAAGATGAACTTATTGTCTGATGGGAAGAAACATATTGGTCATCAGATATTACCTGCTGTATTGCATTTGGTATTTAAATATTTAATACATATTCAGAATTTAGTAGAGACATTGGCCTGAGGTTATCAAAGGTGAAGTCTTTGTACCAAATTAATTATGAAATGGGCAGGATTCCAGTCAGTAATGTTATGTAATTTAATCAATCTCAATGACAGATGCTTACATTCATTTTTAAAAGATCGATAGAATGTGGCAGGAATCAATCCCAGTCCTGATGCTTTTTTATCTTTTAATTTAGACAGAGCAACTTCAGTATCCTCTACTGTAAAATTATTAAATACCATGTCAGTTCTTTTTAATACTTATATTCTGCAAACCCTCATCCAAACCTTCTTTTGTACAATTATGTGCTCCCCTGCATCACCGTACTCATGCTAACCCTAAATCTAACCATACCCCAGCCCCTAACCCTAACCCTGCACATTATGTAACTAAAAATCCTTTCCCTAACAGTACTGTTGCACAAGACAAAAGGACAGAGACTACACACAACATAAAACATACACAACACTGACTCTTCACTTACCTAATCCTTGCCTTAACCCTAACCTGCACATACTTGCACATACACACCAACTGCTATAATGCAGTCCTGCATATTTTGACAACCACCATTTTTTAATTCAATCATTAACTTTCCTACACATTCCTACTTACCTACATTATATAAAACTAAATTCAGCAGCCATAAGTGTGTCCCAGAAATGAACATTCTCTAACTTGTGAATTCTCTCTGTTTTAGACAAACAAAAAATGTTCAAGCAAATGACTACAGTTTGAGTTACAATATAGATCGGGGGTGTCATATCAATGGTCACCATCTTTCTTGATTCAATGCTCCTCTCCTCCCTTTTTCTTCCTTCTTTAATGGTTATGCCTGACTGTCACAGATCTTTTCAGGCAATCCATTCATCTCTTTGCTGCGCACTATTGTTTTCTCTTTTCGCTTGCCTTCTTTATGTCTCTACCAAATCTTCTTCTTCATCAGATGGTCTTCTGCTTTCCGCAAATGTGCCTGAACCACTGTACTCTGTTTTCTTTGACCTTTTCTGCAAATAGAAATAGAGTCACTTTTGGGTTCTACTCTTATGTTCCCATTTCTTCATCTGTCCCACAGTGTGTATCCTACCACCAGTTTCAAGCACTTCATCTCCATCACCTCCAGCTTCCTCAACTGCTCTGCCTCCATTGTCCAGGTTTCTGTACCACACAGTAGTACTGTTCATTTCATTGTTTATTACTACCCTTCTGCTTCATTGGCATTTTTCTGTCACATATTAACCTTTGACATTCTGTGCCAGTTGGTTAAAACCCATCGGATTCTTGCTGTGACCGCCTCTTTCAGCCCCCCCTCCATTATCTCTCCAAGATACTTGAAGTTGTTAACCTGCTTCACTTTCTTCCCTTCCATCTTAGTTTTTAACTTCTGATTTCTCTCATTTTCTGCCATGAATGCTGTCTTTTCTATATACAGTTTTATCCCTTGTGCCTTCAGCTTTGCATTCCATTTTCTTAACGTTTGCTAAAGCTTTTGTTCAGAGTCTGCTTGTGATGGCATTTTGTCTGCATACAGAAATTTTGTTGAACTAACCTCTCTGACCTGTTTGTTAATGTAGTCCATTACCAGTATGAAAAGCAATAGACTCAGATCTCAACTCTGATACGCACCCACTCTCACTGGGGACCACTCTGAGTCTGGATACTGTATCTGTGTCAATGGCTCTGTCTACATAAGCCTGAACTAATTCTTCCAATGCCAGGGACTTTGACTGACAAAATCAGCTTTCTTGGGACATTGTCATATACTTTCTCCGAATCTAGGGATGCCCAGTTGGAGTCTTTTCTCATCTCTAGCTTCTTCCAAACCATCTGTCTCACTGCAAACATTGGGTCTGTTCTGCTGCATCCTGACCTGAATGTGAACTCTCAACACCCATCTTATGTCCAACTACTGAGTATATTCATTTATCAATCACTGTCTCCAGTACTTTCATGCAGTATGACAGAATTTGATACCACTATACTGCCCACAGTTATGAATGTCCCCTTTGTTCTTGAATGCAGCACTAGAATGCTTATATTCCAGTCATCTGGGATACACCTTTCTCTCCATACTGGTAAGAGTACCCTCTGGAGCCATTTCTCCCCAACACAACTAGCATCTTGATCTTATCTGCTGTGACCTCATCTGAGCTTGCTGCTTTTCCTGCCTTCATTTTCTGGGGCATTGTTCTTACTTCTTCCTCTGTCATCATAGGCTGTGTCTGGGACAGTACAGCATCTGTGTGGTTGTCTTCATTCAGAAGTTGCTGGAAGTGATCCTTCCATCTGCCTTT
This sequence comes from Protopterus annectens, assembly GCF_019279795.1. Lineage (NCBI taxonomy): Eukaryota > Metazoa > Chordata > Ceratodontiformes > Protopteridae > Protopterus > Protopterus annectens. The sequence continues at coordinate 888,880,945 of NC_056730.1, read as the reverse complement.
GTATCCACTGGGCTGGAAAGCAGGTTGTTGCTGGCATCCCTTATGAAGGCTGTCTGATGACTATCTTCTTACTCTTTGCCTTGCAACCTGTTAGAGTTCCTTTGTCACATTTGCTGAATTACTTTCCAGAAGCTGGTAGACTGCCTCAAATGCTTCATTCTTTGCTATTGCAATTGTTCTCTTAGCCTCTTTGTTAGCCAGCTAGTATTCCTTCTCAGCCTGGTCCAATTTTTCTATCTGCCACTTTTTCCTGCACTCATTCTTTCCTTTGATGACTTCCAGGACATCTGTATTCCCTTGCCAGTTTTTCTTATGTAAATTATTTCCATACCTGACTTGGCCAGATATATGTTCTATAGTCCTCACACATGCTGATTTGAGACACTGCCAACCTTCTTCAACTCCACCTGTTGTGTCTGTCGCGATATGGCATTCAGGACCTCCACTATCAACACTGGGTCATGCTGTTCTGCTTTATCTAGTAGGTTCTGCAGCTACTGCCTGAATGCATATTTTTCCTCACTGTCACAAGCTTGCTGTGGTGCATAGGCTGATATTATGAATACTGCCTATCTTTACACTGGAGTCTAAATGTACTGAGCCAATTACTAATTCTGATAACATCTTTCACAGTCTTCTAAAGACTTTCCCTTATCACCATTCCCACACCATTTCTTGTCTCCTCTCCCCTGAGTAGTAGCCTCTGGATCCCAAGCCAACTGCATTTGCTGCCTTGCCATTCCATCTTGTCACCTCAATACACAGAATATCCAGACTTCTCTTTACCATCATATCATCCACTTCCAAGACGCATCCTGTCAGTGAAACAATATTGAGTGTAACAATCCTTAGTTAATGTTTGGCATAATAAACTAATAAACAGACATGTATCTCTCTCTCTCTCTCTTAATATATATATATATATGAAAGTAATCCCCCAGGAGCAAAGCCGAAAAAGTATAATGTGACGGACAAACCGTCCTCCGTATACCTTAATAAGCAATAAATAAGATGGGAGCCACTACCGCACGCTGACACGTACTGAAGCACCATATAACTCAACAATGTTCAAGGTAGTTCCATCAATTAGACACAGCAGAATACAATCCACGATATAAAGCGTAACGAAACACAAACCATTCGGCACTGTGATAAAATCATGAATTATTTAATGAAGATTGTGAGCGCTTTCGCGGGCATCACACCCGCTTCATCAGACAAACACTAAAAACTGCTGAGAAACATCATTAAAAGTGGTTCAAACTGAACTGTTACCCAATCATAGAACGATAGTCCGCTCATGTGACATAAAATCTCTAAACATTTCTTAAAGCAGCAACACTTGTTTCTTAAGCAACAATATAAAATAGTAAACGAAGCTTACACAAACACAGTTGTCATGCATAAATAGTTTTAAAACTTGTAGAATGCACATAGAGAAAATTATCTGCATGATGTTTAGTTCATCTGATTAAATAAAAATTATACAAAGAATTAATCTTTCTTTATAAGGTATATAAATAAATAAAATGTTGTTCCTATATAATACTCTATGAATCCCTGAGACGGCAACACTTGTTGTATGACAATAATATAAAATATAAAATAATAAACATAACCTGTGCCAACACAGTTACATTCATCAGGGACACATGAAATACTTGGAACTGAAAGTTCCATCCACAAAATTTCAAGTTGGATGAAATGTATAAAAATGATTAATTAATTAAATAAATTCCCCTATCCAACTGTATAGTGGATCTAAACAACTAAGTATGGGGACATATGAGGGGTTATTATCTGATGGATCTACCCACAAGGTGCGGTTTGATTGAAAGCACTTCGTTCAAACCCTTTTCCTTATGTGCGGCTAGCCTACAGATCCATTTTAGTTCAGCTTGTTCAGTGCGATTCACTATATCTCCTATTCTCTCACTCTCCTGTATCACTTGCAATACCTGAAATAAGAAAGTATGTCTGTCCCCTTCCCTGATGGTATGCTTGGCCAATGCACTATATTCCTGTTTTCTGGCTAAACAATATCCATGGTCCCTTATTCTCTCCTTCAGGGTCCTATTAGTTTTTCTTACATAGAACGAAAAACAGTATACACAATGGGCCACATATACTAGATTCCTAGTATTGCAATTGCTGTTGCTATTAATGGTCCAAAGGTGTCTAGTGATGGGATGCCTGAAGTAATGGGACTCATCAATGAATCTACACTGCTGGCATTTACCGCATTTACTAGTCCGTTCCAATCCAGTTCTCGGCTCCCGAGTGTGAATAGAGGCACCACATAATAACTTCTTCAAATTATTCATATTGCTATAAATAAAAGATGGAGCCTGTCCTACCAGCTCACCTATCTGATTATCAGCGGTCAATATGTTCCAATGTCTCAAAATAGATTCCTGAAAGGCAATCATTCCTCTGCCATATGGTAGTACTATGCCTAATGATCGTTTACCCCTGTCACTCCCTGGTTCTTTCTCCTGATTCAAGGCTTCTGAATAGTATGGTTTCGCTCTATTATACCTTAGAGAGCCAATTTGTCTATATACTCTACTGATTTCATCCTGTGTATAAGCTCTCTCCATAAGTCCTTCATTCAATTCAGCCAAACCTTCTTGGTAATCCTCTGTCATCGTGGACAGACGTGAAACTCTCATGGCCTGTCCTTTAATAATGTTGTTGAAGATATGTGAATGATGCATACTTTCTCTGTGGAGGAACGATGCTCTATAACATGCTTTCCGATGCATTTTGGTGTTTATCCCTTGGTTGGCCTTAAAGATAGTGACATCCAGGAAATCAATGCTGGTATATGAAAAATTCATAGTGAATGTCAAGAAAGAACTACAAGAATTCAATCCTTCATGAAAAGAAAGAAGTTCTTCTTGTGTCCCATTCCACAGAAAAAAGAGGTCATCCACAAACCTCTTGTAGAATATTATGTGGGTATTCCGTATAACATGTGTATTTTCAAAGGTCGCCATGACTAAATTGGCATAGCTGTTGGCACAGCTAGTGCCCATGGCGACCCCTTTTACCTGTTTGTAACAGGTTTTACCATACAAAAAGATGTTGTTCTCAAGGACAATTTCCATTAGCAATGATATATAATCTGCCTTTGAGATGGAAAAGTCCGAATGGTTAGCTAAATAGGACTGTAAAAAGCATATACCCTCTCTGTTAGGTATACAAGTAAAGAGTGAATTCACGTCCATTGTGACAAAGAGGATTTCACGAATGGTATTAGGACTGAGTGTTATAGTGCTATTATATAGTTCCCTTAAAAACTGTTCCGTGTCCTGCAAGATATAGTTAGAGGACATAACAAGCTCTTTAAGTTCTTGATCCAAAAATATAGATATTGGCTCAGTGAGCCAACCGGAACCTGCAACTATGGGTCTAAGATCTGGTTTCAATAGATTCTTATGAATTTTGGGGAGTCCTGAGATGGTTGGAATCAAAGGATTCCTTACCTGCATGAACCTAAAAGTCTCCTCTGTCATGTACCCTGTTTGCTTACATTCCAACAGAGTCCTATCTATACTTTCCTTCATGTTATATACACACTCAGTAGATACTATTTCGTAGGCATCTGTGTTCAACATACTAATCATTTTTGAATGGTAGTACTGAGTATCCAGCACTACAATAGGGCCCCCTTTGTCAGCGGGCCTAATAGTTATTTCTTTGTTACTCTTAAGGCTTTGTAGCGCTTCAGCCTGTGGCTTAGTTAAGTTACTATCCAAATCATTGGGACATATACTGTTACTATTATATAAATCTTTCTCCACCGCTTTAATAAATATATCAACATGATGATTCATCGGTGGCATATATGAGCTTTTATTTCTAGTAGAAGTATTAACATTATGAGAAGAACTAACTTTATCATTGTTATCATGAAAACATAGTTTCAAGCACACATTTCTTGCAAAAGTTCGCAATGCTATAATAAGTTGACTCAAGTCAATGGTGGTAGTGGGGATAAATGACGTACCTTTGTTCAACAGTTCTAACTCAGGAGGAGATAATGAATACTCTGAGATGTTACATACAAGGGACCTCAGCCCCAGAAAGTCTGTAATGTTTGTTGGTGTCCCACCGGAGGATCTTTCCTCTTCGCTCCTCTGAAACTGTCGTTCTCTAGAGATCTCTTTCTGTTTTGTCTTATCGGAAAAGGAGCCTCAGTAGGATTATGGGTCTCAATTCTTTCAAGTTGTATCTTTCTTCTGACAGCTCCTGCTAAAGTGGTACTACTGGTAGAAGGACCAGAATTGTCCAACAATGTAACAGTTCCTACCACCCCCTCACTCGGAGTGGTATATAAAGATGAGGTACGACTCTCCTCTGGTGAAGTGATAACCTCATTGGTTACCGTTGGTCCAACATCCATAGTGGGTGGGTTAGGCATATTCTCATCTCGATTCCCCATTGCGACTGATTGTAGATTATCACCTGTGCAAGGTCTGGTTTTAGTCTCATTTACCAGAGACACATTGGCAGCAGGTATTCTTCTGCCAGACTGAATGTTTGTATGCACACCTTTAGTCAAAGTTGGTTCCGGTCTCCTTCCTTGCATCCGAGATTCCCTTCGCTCGGACGTAGCCCTTGGCCAAACAAATACATTTTGTTCTGCAAAGTCTTTTAGGTCCCGGCCCAGTTTCTTTCTCTTGTTGTTCAATAGATTATTCTCATAACGACCAATACGGTCGAGAAGCTCGTGTACATACAAATCTGTTGGACCATCACCCATGGCTGCTAAAAGCTGTTCTTGTCGGCTATTAATGGTGTTTCTACATTCTGTCTCAATCGGAGCAAAAAAATCAATTAATAGTTGCATATAAGCCCGACTGGCTTCCAGATTGATTTGCTGCCACTTGTGTAACAAAGACGGATATAGGTTCCCATAGGTGGGCATGTTGAGAATACGTAAGCCCCTCGGTATAACACCTTTCGCCAAGCTAGCCTCCATGTGAAACCTTTGAGCCTGCAAGCGTTTAAACTTGTAGAGTTCATTTTCTAAATCTCTTTTAATCGACCGAACCATTGCCTCATCAGCCAATGTGGGCTCTACATTATCCAGCTGTAAAACGCCATCAAAATCAACTAAGGGGTTGCCATTCTCCTCTAGTAAACTCAAGAACCTGTTGCCAGAGTAGTTAAAGGTATTGGTTCCATTTGGTCGGCTCTCCGCTCCTTCCATTCCCTGCAAGTATGATGTGAACAACCCAAATGTGAACAGAACAAAGCGTAAATGAAAGTAATCCCCCAGGAGCAAAGCCGAAAAAGTGTAATGTAACGGACAAATCGTCCTCCGTGTACCTTAATGAGCAATAAATAAGATGGGAGCCACTGCCACTCGCTGACTCGTACTGAAGCACCATATAACTCAACAATGTTCAAGGTAGTTCCATCAATTAGACACAGCAGAATACAATCCACGATATAAAGCGTAACGAAACACAAACCATTCGGCACTGTGATAAAATCATGAATTATTTAATAAAGATTGTGAGCGCTGGCATCACCCGCTTCATCAGACAAACACTAAAAACTGCTGAGAAACATCATTAAAAGTGGTTCAAACTGAACTGTTACCCAATCATAGAACGATAGTCCGCTCATGTGACATAAAATCTCTAAACATTTCTTAAAGCAGCAACACTTGTTTCTTAAGCAACAATATAAAATAGTAAACGAAGCTTACACAAACACAGTTGTCATGCATAAATAGTTTTAAAACTTGTAGAATGCACATAGAGAAAATTATCTGCATGATGTTTAGTTCATCTGATTAAATAAAAATTATACAAAGAATTAATCTTTCTTTATAAGGTATATAAATAAATAAAATGTTGTTCCTATATAATACTCTATGAATCCCTGAGACGGCAACACTTGTTATGTTTATTATTTTATATTTTATATTATTGTCATACAACAAGTGTTGCCGTCTCAGGGATTCATAGAGTATTATATAGGAACAACATTTTATTTATTAATGCACTATTGGCCAAGCATACCATCAGGGAAGGGGACAGACACACTTTTTTATTTCAGGTACTGCAAGTGATACAGGAGAGTGAGAGAATAGGAGATATAGTGAATCGCACTGAACAAGCTGAATTAAAATGGATCTGTAGACTAGCCGCACATAAGGAGAAGGGTTTGAATGAAGTGCTATCAATCAAACCGCACCTTGTAGGTAGATCCATCAGATAATAACCCCTTATATGTCTCCATACTTAGTTGTTTAGATCCACTATACAGTTGGATAGGGGAATTCATTTAATTAATCACATTTTTATACATTTCATCTAATTAGAAATTTTGTAGATGGAACTTTTAGTTCCAAGCATTTCATGTGTCCTTGATGTAATGTAACTGTGTTGGTACAGGTTATGTTTATTATTTTATATTTTACATCATTGTCATACAACAAGTGTTGCCGTTCTAGGGATTCATAGAGTATTATAGGAACAACATTTTATCTGTTTATTCACCTTATAAAGAAAGATTAATTCTTTATATAACTTTTATCTAATTAGATGAATTAAACATCATGCAGATAATTTCCTTTATTTGCATTCTATTAGTTTTAAAACTATTTATGCATGACAACTGCGTTTATGTGAGCTCTGCTTACTACTATTTTATATTATTGCTTAAGAAACTAGTGTTGCCGCTTTAAGAAATATTTAGAGATTTTATGTCACATGAGCGGACTATCGTTCTATGATTGGGTAACAGTTCAGTTTGAACCACTTTTAAAGATGTTTTTCAGCAGTTTTTAGTGTTTGTCTGATGAAGCGGGTGTGATGCCCGCGAAAGCGCTCACAATCTTTATTAAATAATTTATGATTTTATCACAGTGCCGAATGGTTTGTGTTTCGTTACGCTTCATATCGTGGATTGTATTTTGCTGTGCCTATTGATGGAACTACCTTGAACATTGTTGAGTTATATGGTGCTTCAGTACGTGTAGTGGCTCCCATCTTATTTATTGCTTATTAAGGTATACGGAGGACGGTTTGTCCGTCACATTATACTTTTTCGGCTTTGCTCCTGGGGGATTACTTTCATTTACGCTTTGTTCTGTCCACGCTTGGGTTGTTTATACTATATATATATATATATATATATATATATATATATATATATATATATATATATATATATATATATCCATGCATTCACAACTCCATTTTTCCATTTTTGCACATGGGGTTGGGGTGTCACTTCAACAATGATAGTCATCTAGAGCCAAGGATTACACCACTGGGTGGCTAGCCCTGCCACGGTAGTTCATCCACACCACAAACTCACACACACACTCACACCTATGGCCAATTTAGAATGTCCAATCCACCTACTTTGGAATGTGTGAGGAAACCAAAGCACTAGGAGCAAACCCACACAAACACAAGGAGGACATGCAGACTCTGCACAGAAGGCATCTCAACCCAGAATCAAACCAGGGGAGCCTCTTGCTGTGAGGCAACAATGCTATCTGCTCTGCCACCGTGCCACCCCTATATCTATCTATGTATATGTACATTTATTTATTTTATTTATTTATTTTATTTTACATTTGTTTACCGGGATAGACCGACTGGATATATGTCCATTTTCAGCAGAGACCTGGGAAGAAAAGCTCCAATTAGACAAATTACAAAGATAACATTTTAGAAATATAAAATATAAAAATATAAAATATAAAAAGTATAAGAACAATGTTTACAACAAAGAATAAAAAACAAAGTGATTATATACAATGGTTCGTGGTGTTTCCTAATAGGGACACACAGTTCACATGGTCAGACACAATTAAAGGCAAGAGACACTAGATAGCATACAGAGCTTGGTGAAATACTTACCTGTTTGATATTTAGAGGTTCTCCTTTCAGTATTTAACTTAATCAGGATTGGTACACGGGAAAAGCCAGTTCATTTTGATATACTGTTTGTAGGGTTAAATGGTTTGGCAATTAATTCCAGGTTTTGCCAACAAAGCTGGCAAACAGGGATTCACCAGCAGCATTGTTAGCTTTGTGAGTTTGGACAAGTAGTTTGTTGGCTGACTGCAGGGATCTCAAGTTGATATAGGGCTTAATGATATTTATGAGTGAGGGGGTATCCTCAGGGTGGTAAAAAATTTTGTGCGCTATTAGGAGTTGATTGAGTTGAATTAGAATGGACAGTTCTAGTCACTCTAGTTGATTCAGGTTCTGGCAGTGATGGGTTCTGTAAGTGGTGCCAGTGGTGAATTTGGCCATATGGTTGTAGCTATGGAAGAGCTTACCTAATTCCGATTTGTTGAGGTTTGAGAGTACCGGCGAGGCATATAGTAGAGTAGAGAGCAGGTGTGACCGGGCAATTGCAGTCCTAGCCAATGGGGTTAAAAAGGTTGTTTCTATACAGTGATCCAAGTTTCTTATTGATGGTCTATATGGTTTCGTTGACCTGTAGGTCAAATTTAAGATTATTGTCTATGATAACCCCTAGAAGTTTAGTGCGTTGATCTGGGGAGATAGTGGTACCATTGTTAGACATGACAGAGAAAGAAAGTGTGGCACATCTGTTAGTAGGGGTGAAGAGTAGAAGTTTAGTTTTATTGGGGTTCAGCAGAAGGCATTGGTTTGAGAGCCAGGTCTCAATAGTGTTGAATGTATTTTGGGTTAGGGCTTGCAGTTCAGATGGGGAGGTAGCTGAGCAGATCAGAGTGGAATCATCTGCATATTGAATGCAGGTAGCTTTAGGGATAGCAGTGTGAAGGTTGTTGATAAAAATAGAGAAGAGTAGTGGACCTAGTATGGACCCTTGAGGGACACTAAGTGTGAGAGGTAGCTGGCTGGAGAGTTTGCCCTGCCATAATACTGCCTATATCTATCTATCTATATATATATATAGATATATATATATATATATATATATATATATATATATATTATACATATATATATATATATATATATATATGTGTGTGTGTGTGTGTGTGTGTGTTGTAGCACTCTGCAAGAGTGGGCACTTAATAGAATGAATGCTCTTACTGACTGCTTTTTCAGCCTGCCAGCTGCTCTCATTGTGAGAGATTGTATTCCTGCATGATCTAGGAATTTGCCCTTACCCTACTGTCATTTGATCTCAAAGTTAGTAACATAATTAGTAGTGGGTATTAGGAGTGCAAGGGGGAGGCTTGACCCTCCAAAAAAAGTATTGTTTTTTGCTTTTTTTATTTGATATGTTTTATATTAGATCAAAAAGATCAGTCTATTTGTATAAACTCATTGATGAGAAAACGTATATATTTTAAAAGATCTAGTTGCAAAATTGATTATTACAGTTGTGATCTTATATAATTTGCTGTCTTCTGTTGTGTTAATGATATATCACTTTTTAAGTGATACTTTAGCCCCAATCTATTTCATTAATAATGAGGTAGTTGCATAAGCATTATAATATGTTATGTTTGCACTGAACAATTATAGTGTTTATTTTTAAATCAGTGTGTATAACAGGCATATTTATGGTTGGTTTTGAGCAATTCTATGTTTTTAAAATCATTGTGTATGAATATTCCCTTTTACTATCACCCATTTTTATATATATCCCAATTTACAGGAAGCAGATCTTCCATAACTCCCAACTATGTTTCTAGCTCGTGAATCCAGTTTTGTTTTTTCTTTCAATAGTTGTTTATATAACTATTCGTTTGTGTAACTATATATCTTAAAAGCACCCCAAACATTTTGAAGTGGGACAAACCCTCTCAGCATTTGAAATAACTACTATAAGTTTCATTTTTTACATGAAATTTGGGATCCTGAAGGTATAAAATATCTATTTTACTTTCTTTACAAAAATGTACTCTTTTTTTTCTAGGCTTAATGTATTTTCTATTGGGGACTAGTCAAACCATATCCTGGGTAGTATGAGAGTCCCATGACTTAGACCAGCAATGCTTTTTAAGACAAAGATGAGGTCTATCATCAAAAAGACTCATTTTTCATGTATACCTGAGTGCAGCATGAAACATCTGCATTATTATACCTCCATAAATCTATCAGCTGTATTTTCAATTAAACCCTTCAAATATTGTGCATGTTGTCTATATGGCAATGATAACGTGTTTGGTTTTTCAAAACTGGGGTCAAGAAGGGTATTGAAATCCACTGATATTATTATAAATTGTGACAAGAGATGGAGACTGCCATTTGAATATCTTGTATAAAGTCTTTATAATGACTACAAGGTATCCATCCACTTAATATGAGCAAATAAATTCCTTTCTCTCATCTGAAATGTTTGAGAATATTCCTTAACTTTACAGAAAAGGAATAAAATACCTACCCCTTAATCATTCTCTTTCTAAAAATAAAAAAGCATGTTTTTTAAATTCTATTTTTTAGTCCTTACCCACCTTTTCATGTGTTGTAACTCTGAGTGAAACTCATGGAGAAAGCAAATATGCAGTTTCCTTCTTAGCAGACTATGAAGAAAATTATTTCTATTTGCAGGGATGTTTAGGCCATTTATATTTGATGAATAGATCTTGAGTTTAGCTATCTTATTATACCAGCAGTCCTTTTAACTGCCCTCTACAGATTTTCAGTTTCATGGCACATCCAGAGCTTTTTATTCTACCTTTCTCAATAAAATCCTAACCAATAAGAGTGGGAAGGAGAGATCCCTGACCTCTTGAGATGAGAAGGAGGGAGTATCAGTGCCACTCAACACAAAAGAAAAAGAGCACTTGAATACCCTACTCCAGAATTTTCTATGGTCAGTTCAACCCCAGCATCCTCAGCTTGTTTAAAGTTAGCTTAACCCTTTTATATATATTTACAAGTGTTGCTGGATGTTTTAAAAAACAACTTTATTTTATTAATTAGCTTACATATTTAAGCTGATTCCTGTTTTCATAACATTATTTGGTAAACCTCTATAAATATGAGTCTGCTGTTGGTCAACCCTGGATTGGTTAAAAAAAAAAAAACAATTTAAACTTGGATATCCTGGAAGGTCCTTGTCCTGTCCTTATGAACACTACTGTAAGCCCTGTGTATGAGATCTATTGAAGCTAAAATAGAATCATCCCCTTTAAAATATGGAAATATTTGCATAAGGGCCATTTCCATCAAACTCAGGGGTGAACTAATGTCAGCCCCAGCTATCAGGTACTACTTCTTTCCAACTCCAAGCATCTGTTTCCTCATTTGTCTATGTTCTTCTATAACAAGCCTTACCCTATCTTCTAAGTAATTCTGATCAAATCTTCTGGGTTCTAACATTTCCTTATTTGATTTATTTTTCTAAAAAAAGACTATCTAACTGCCAGAAAATTTCGGATTTTGCATTTTTAGTTCAGGCATGCCTTTGACAGCAGACAGAAAAGTGTCAGTCTTTATTGGAATCTCATCAGTCTTCCCATCACTTTGTCTAACAAGGGAAAGATGACATGTAGGAAATGTTGATGCCTGTGAGAACCCATCCATCACTTTCTCTAACAAAGTAAAGATGACATATAGGAAATGTTGATGCCGCAATTCTCATTGGTCTGCAGTGTAGGCACTCAATGCTTTTTCATAAGTTATTTTGGTAATTTTGGATTTACAGTCATATTGTTCTACATATTATCCATGATTGTCAAAGAAGAGTTTTAAATGAGTTAGCCTTGGAGGTCCTCCTATCCTTCTACTCTGAGGTCTATGAACAAAATCCATTAAGGCGAAGATTGAATCTCAGTACTCTAATCCACTCTTATCCCCCAATTCCAAGCTATCTAAAGAGTCCTTAGACACTAAACAACAAATCCCCTTCTGTCTCACCTTTCTCCTTCTCCAGGTTTTCAATATTTTTCCTTTAGGACTGAGAAAGTCCTTTGCCTTCCATATACTCATTTCTTAGAGCTTTCCTCCTTTTACCTTGAATACTTAAAAAAAATCCTCTGTCTCATTACATGAAACTAATCTTAGCCCTTTGGGGTATAACATAATCCCCTAATCCCTAGGTTGTGCTTGGCATACGTAAATAATACTTACAAAACGGGTAGAGTTTTACTCAAATTAATCCCTCTTATAGGCTATGCCCTGTTTCTTATGTCATTAAGTATATGAGTATTTGAGAAATGTGGCTATCTACATTTTTGAGACACTGGACCAGTCCTCACTTCCTTAACAAAATCTTCTAATCAGTTTTCTGAGATGTTTGTCTTGGTGGTTCCTTCATTTATTTTCATGAAACAAGTTAAGGCATCAACTCAGTAGAAGACTTATGAAGCGTCAGGCTCAAAATACAATTTTGCAAATAATTGACAATGAAGAAAAATAATGAAGATGTCCATGCTAATTGCAGTTTTAACCGCATTAACATTTTATTTGAAACCCTTAAGAGATGGTAACACACATGACCACATTGATATTAATGCATTTACTACTTATATACTGCAACCCTAAACTTAAAGTAGAAGTTCAATATATTGTATCTAGATGTAAAATAAATCATGCTTCCATATTAAAAAGATGCAGGTGCTAATAATGTGTAAGAACAGCTGTTTATGTTTACAGGTATCCAGCCATACACAATAAACTCAGTTATGTTGTCTTTGTAATGGTTATCTAACTGAGTCTGTTCTGTACTAAAACATAAATTCATTCATTAAAGGAAGGTCATCCAACTTCTGTGAAGGCATGAACAAATTATTGCTTCTATGACCATAAACCTTACTCAAGCAGCAGTCAAAGTCTTGGAACAATTTTCTCTAGCTTTATGAAATGCTAATTGTATGATGGCAGAATCACACTAAGAATTTTTATTAAACCAAGGCCCTCTGACTCACATGACAATATTAAGAGGCAGAGTAAGAGACCATATATTTGTTCATTAGAAACTTAAGGAAGCCTCTGCATGCACTCTCTTTTCACGATAATTGTTAAGTACCTTTTGTTAAATTATCACTTAAAACATACACAGATTAACAATAAAGCCAACAATCCACAATCATGTTTCTTTATGGATTATACATTGCATATGCTTTCTTTATAACAACTATCATACACTCCAACATTACATATATTGTGCAATTCCTGCCCTGTCTCAAACCTCACTCCTCCTCCTCCTGAGCATTGTTTGCATGTTTTGCTCTAACATCTTTCATTTACTTCTCTGTAATTTGCTCCTTCCCTTTTCTGAAGATCTGTCTTCCAGTTCTTTTATCTCATTAACAATATTTGGTACTTCAATTGCAGTTTATTTCTATTTTGATGTCCATTTTCTAGTTATTGTTTTTTGGCCACTAATAGCATTACACTTAACAAGGCCTTATTATGTCTGGGCAATTCAGATCCTGTGTCCCAGCTCAAAAGGATCATTTCTTTAGTTACAGCACTTTCCTCCTCCAGTATTTCTGACAAAGTACTCTGTGGTATCATTTTAATATTTGTGAACTCATCACACTCGCAAAATAAACCCTCTGTTTTTCTCATCACTCATCCATCTGTCTGAGGAAAATTCGTTGAAGTCTACTCGGGGTACTAAAATGCCTTTGCAAACATTAACAAGTAAAAATCCTAAACCTTTTGGACTCTGTTGCATATTCAGAAGTATATCCTATCACTGTGCTTTTGTCATTTTCTTTTCCAATCTCTTCCCAATCTGTTCTGTCGTCCTCTGAATTATTTTTATAGAGGTTTGATGGTAAATTGGGAAATACCAGTAAGCGTAACTTGTTTCTTTACTATAATAAATTATGACTTTTTCATGGATTAGATTAGGGAGAATGATTTTACATATAGCTTCAAACTGCCAAATTAATATGATAAGCCAAGAAAGTGTAAGAAATATTCCAGAACAATGAAAACCATTACTTATAACAGGAGATGGGTCAGAAGTCTTTCTGCAGGTAAACAAATGCAGACCAACATAAAGGTTTTTGTTTTGCCTAAAATTGCACTTAAATGCTTGTGCTAACACTCAGGTACCATGGTGTTCATATGTAAACTCTTCCTGTCTTCTTCCATGCCTTGGAATGACAGTTTCTTGACTGTCAATCAGGTGGATATACCAGCTAGATTACTTTTTTAAAAAATTACTCCAATCAAAAGAGGAAAGCATCAGAAAAGAACACCTGTAAAATATTCAACAAAAAATCCAAAGACTGAAGTGAAATGCCTTAAACTGCACTGTTGTGAACTGCCCCTCCCTCTTAGTGCATCATGGTGTAAATGTGCCTCACAGAATTCCCCACTGGGTTCCAATAATTAGAGAACTGTTTGAAAGTAAAAGTCACTATAACAAAACATTTACAGAGTCATTTCCAAGACTTTTTTTGATGTGGTTAGCCATCATATCAGTTTTTGCCCAAATGTTGTTTGCATGGCAACTGCCATAATCCCATCCTTGTTCTTGTATAACTGTATATGAAGTAGATATAAATGCAAAGGTAATGATAGAGAAAACACACCATAGTCCTTTATTACAAAACTCATTTGGTATTGTCATAACAATTAAGTAACTACTTCTAGGCTTGTTCTTATTGTTCAGATTAAAAAATATAACTAAACAAATAGTTACGCAAGTGCAGTCCACAAGAAGTACACTGAAACCCAAAGTAGAGGGAAATGCACACAATGGAGGATGAATAAGTTTCCACACCACACTTTAATGAACAATCGAACTGAACAATTTTGTCCCTGACAAACCAGGGACTTCATCAGAATATTTCCAGTGATAGGATTCTGCTGATAGATGCAGTCTGGTTTCACTTTCTGTATGTATTCCTGTACATGTCTGGTGTGGTGTTGAAACATATTCGTCCTCCATTGTGTGCAGTTCCTTCTACTTTGGGTTTCAAATTAAAAAAAATATTTTCAGAAACTGGTCTATGTTTATAAAATGACAAAGAAGAATTATTGGATTTGAAATGGCTGCTACCAGGAAGTGGAATTGCTATTTTACATTTAAAATAAAATTATTTGAATGTTAACCATGTACAGTGTAATGAAAACAGTAGTTTTAGCAATAAAACAACATACTTTGGAGATATGTCTTTTACAGACAATTAAGGCACGCATAACGTGCTCTATTAAACTAGCAGAGTTTACTGAAAACTTAATTTGAATGACTGACTAAATGAGAGAAAGCATGATGAAATACTTTCCATTAACACAGTGACCTATATTCTGATAATTTCTGTTCAGGGACATTCATTTTCTGAAAGTCTCAGAGCCTAAGGTTATTGACATTTTTAATAATGTTTGTGTGATTTTATCCTGAAAATCAATTCATTATAAATATTAATACATTTGCTGTAAAAATAAATAAGCAAAGTTTCACTGAAAGACTGGGGAAACTCAGTGGCTAAATTAGACTTTTAAATAAAAAATAAGACATAAAAAACAGCTAGTTAGAGCACTGATTTACTGATTGGCTTTTTAGTTGGTGCCTTACACTCTTGCTGGTTGGCTCATCCCACTCTGTTCGCCCTGCGGGCTCACTCTGCTCCCCTAACCTACCCCCAAATTTCACCCACCCCAGGGGTCATAGACTTATACTTTTTAGCCACCCCCCTTCTCAATCAACGAATCAGATAGACCCACTGTCCTGAATAAATAATACCACACCCCGTCTCTTTACTTAATTCTAAAACAGCTCTCACTACTTAGTGTTATATCTCCTAAAGCCTTTACTAACTACCACTAGACAGCACCCCTCAATCAACTGTATCCACCATGCCTACCACAACTATATCAACACTAACTACAGTACTACTCATTACCTTACTTGTATCTGTTATAACCTCTGCCTATTAATTAACCTCCTTTGAACACCTACTTAACCTCCAGTTCCATTACCCTACTTAGCAAACATCCACACAAACCCTCACTACCTCCCACAATATCATAAATATAATATTCAGACCCACTTACTTACTTGAAAAGTTCCACAAACTGTGTCACATCAAATACTATAATCCCTCAACCAAGAAATCTCCGTTTCTATTAAGTAATCTACACTACAAATTGCACATTCTAAGAAAGCTATCCTCACAAAATGGTGACATCCATCCTAACCCAGGTCCAGCCAATGTCCTACCTACTGATCTTCTGAGCTCAAAATCCTCTATCACACTTAGTCCCAATAAATTCCCCAACTCACTCCTGATAGCACAACTCAATATCCAAAGTGTCAACAATAAAGTTTCATATCTCCATTCTCTCTTAGATATATACTCTTTTGACATTCTATGCCTCACAGAGACTTGGTTAAAGCCACAAACTCAAGATAATGAAATTATCCCACCAGGATATAATATATTGAGGCATGACCGTAAAAACAGAAAAGGTGGGGGAGTAGCAATCCTTTACAAGGATGGGCTACAAGTTACAACCTCAACCTATAACCCACCTAAAGAGAATAATGCTGAAGTCCTTATTTCAAAGATTCAGCTAAATTCTAGTAAATCCATAAATATATTATGTATCTATCTACCTCCTGGAAATAACATAAACACATTGGAAGATATTCTTAGCTGGGTCTCAGCAACCTTCCCACAGGAAACTATAATAATTGGTGATGTCAATATTGACTGGAAGTGCATCAGTACTGAGCATCCCACTTCACATATTAACCTTCATGGCTTCTCTCAGACCATCACCTCCCCAACTAGAATTAACAAACCAAACCAAAAAGAGAGTACCTTAGATTGGATACTTATTAATAACCACCACCAAACTTATAAAGTAGGTATCTTCCCTAACGATGTAAGTGACCACTCCCTGACCTATATAATCAGGCAAAAATTAGACATCTCACACCCAACATCCAGCGGGACTATACATTCCAACAAACATTTTAACTAAAATCTATTCCAGAGCTAACTTAGTGCCTGTGATTTGACGTATCTAAAAACCCTCCCATTGGACGAAGCTGTCCAATACTTTAACTCTAAATTCCTAACCATCTTAGACCAGCATGCTCCCAAACGTAAAATAAGAATCAGATCAAAACCAGACCCATAGCTCTCTAAAGAAACTAGGCAAAAAATCCTACTTCGAAATAAAGTCTGGACTAGGTGGCGAGCTACTAAAAGCACATCTGATCAACAAACATTTAGACAATTAAGAAACGCAACTAAAACAGCTATACTCCTAGACAAAAAAAATTTTACTTTAAAATACAGAAAACACACCAAAATAACCCACAACAATTCTGGGCTAGTATCAACAAACTCCTATACCCAGGATAGACGAGTACACCAACCCCTATAGGAGCTAATCATGAGACTCCCCTCCAAATTGCAAATGACTTTAACTCTTTCTTCATAGAAGCCATTCAATCCCTAGCCAGTAACCTAGCCCCTGACACTTCTAACCTCCCTACCCCTATGACTAGTACACTTCCTACCTTCATACTACAACCCATCTCTACTAATTTTATTTTTAAACTCCTAGCTAAACTATAGCCTTGTACCCCTTCAGTGGACCAGATTCCAGCTGAATATCTGCAAAAAGCAGCTAAAGCAGTAGCTTATCCTATTTCCATCCTGATAAATAGAACTATTAAGGAAGGATCCATCCCTGCCATCTGGAAAATCTCACACATCATCTGCCTACACAAAGGTGGGAATTCTAATGATTATTCAAACTATCGGCCCATAGCCCTTCTATCCCCCTTAGCATAAATAATGGAAAAATGCATCCAGCATCAGCTAATAGGCCATCTCACTCAACATAACATACTAGCAAAAATCCAACATGGCTTTAGGCCATGCCACAGTAACACTACTGCCCTTCTATCCTTTACTGACACCATTAATAAATGCCGCAACAGCAATATACTCTCTTCAGCTATATTTATTGATCTTTCTAAGGCTTTTGATATGGTAAATCACACCTTGCTTATATATCTACTCAAATCACTTTCCCTAGATTTTCTATTGGTCAAATGGTTCACTTCTTACCTGAGCAACAGACAACAGGCTGTGCTCTGGGAAAATAATCTATCATCTCACCTGCCAGTTAAACTGGGTGTACCCCAGGGCTCTATTCTAGGTCCCCTTATTTTCAATTTTTATTAATGATCTCCACTTAGCTATTCCCAATGCAACTTGTATACAATATGCAGATGATTCTACTTTAATCTGTACAGCTAAATCTGCAGTTGAACTGCAATCCCAAACCCAGACAGTTTTTAACATAGCTGAGACATGGTTCATGAAGTGCTGCCTCCTTTTGAATCCCAAAAAAACAAAGCTCCTCCTCTTTACTCCTACTCGCAGGTCAACACCTATAGACTTCTCAGTCATCTCTAATAATGGCACCCTCATACTGCCAGACTCTACCACCAAACACATAGGGATCACAATAGATAACAACCTTAACTTTGATACCCATATTAATAACATTATAAAATCAGTTAACAGAAAGATGGGCTCCCTGTACAGAATCAAACCCTTCCTAACACCAATAGCAAGAACTACTATTGCCCACTCCTATCTAATCTCTACTCTTCTCTATGCCTCACCAATATATACCAACCTATCCAAAAATAATCTTCTCAAACTAGCTACCTCCTATAACAACATTGCTAGATTTGCCACTGGTAAACCCTTCAAAACCCATCACTGTCATAATCTCAGGCAACCTGGGTGGCTTGAACTACAGAATCTGCTTCAACTCAACCAACTTATTATTGCTCATAAGATCCTTAACCAGACTAACAATACTCCAGTACTCTTAGACCTTATAACTCCTTATAGAAATCTTAATGCCTTGCATTCATCAAATAAACTCCAAGTTAACATAAAAAAGTCTAACAACATGGCAGGGGACTCTCTGTTCTCAAATGCAATTGTGAAAAATGGAATCTTCTACCTTGTGAACTTACGTCCCTTCCTTCCTTACCACTCTGTAAACAAAAACTGAAAATATTCCTGAAAATACATTGGCTATGCCCTTGTAGCAACCCTGACTAATCAATAATTACTTCTGCTACTGACATCTTTTTTTCTAACTCTGCTCTCTCCACTAAATTAATGTCATGTACTGCAATATGAAAGCATTTATGCAGAAATGGAAAAATGTATTAGCTTCTGGTATATATAAATATTTAGCTCAAAATATGGAAAATTGTTTTAGGAAATATGTACATATTTTTATCTACGTCTATTTTATGTAACATAAAATCATCTTGTTTGATATGTCTTGGAGCTTTTCTCCCCGGGCCTCTACTGAAAATGGACATGTATCCAGTTGGACTAGCCCGGTCAACAAATGTAAAATAAAAAAAAAATAAAATAAAATAAATTTAAAATTTAAACTTTTTGGACTTTTAAAACTAACTTAATATACAACTCTCATTGACAAAATATAATCATTGCTTACAACTTCTATACCTCATATTGTGCTTAAAAACATACTCATAATTAACAGAACCATCAAGACCAGGGAGAACACTTGCATTTAACCTTATTTGCCATTTTACTTCTCTAAATACCAGTTCACCACTTTTTTTTCTTTTGTTTTGCTGTTTGTCTTTTGGCTTTTCCTGGTAAAGGGTCGCCACAGCGCAACTCCGGTCTGCTAATGATTGGCAGTAGATTTTTACGACACGCCGAGGTGCCAGCTCGATGCTCAACCTTCAACGAAGGCACACCCATTTACGCACGCATGTCTTTTGAAAGCTACCCAACCATGGGGTGGACATGCAGACTCCACACAGAAAGCACTCCCAAGCCCAGCCGAGAATCGAACAGGAGAACCTCTTGCTGTGAGGTAACAAAGCTACTGCCATACCACCGCGGCATGCATCCAAACATAACCATGTAACATGGAATATCCATTTCATGGATTTCTTTCTTTTCTCTTTTTCTTTATTAACTTCACTTTTGGTTTTAGTAGTATATTCAATCCCATATGTGTGATTTCTTAACTTTCTATTAGAATTTCCTATGTAATATGTCACACAGCTGTTATGCTGCATCCACCATAAATTCAAAATTACAATCAAATATCCTGTCCCAGAATTCCGTGTAGAGCCTACATGGAATGTATCCATGTACACAGTCACAAACTTCCCATGGCAGCGCACCATGCATATTAATGGTGTGGTGCACCTAAGGGAGGTTTCACAGTGATAAACCTCACAGAACATGGATATGGAATCCTTGTAACACAGATGGTATACCCACATATCTGTCAGCCCATTAACCTGACCAAAAGGAGTATAAGAAATAATACTGGAGCTGTGTATGCAATTATTTCACTAATTCAGATATATATATTTTTTTTACTTTTATGTGCATATTTGCATGGTGCACCACATGATTTAGCTATGCTTAGCTCTGCGCAACCATACATCAGACATGTGCCAGACATCTAAAAATAGAAATCAAATGGATTAATTTTTTTTTCTTTTTATGTGAATGTTTGCATGGTGAGCTGCATTATTTAGCTATGCTTATCTTTGTACACCCATGCATCAGACATGCACCAGACATCTAAAAATAGAAACCAGGTACTTTCAATTGTTCTAGCTGCATGGTGCTTAGCACCACCCAAACCCATGCAGTGAATTTGTGCTGCACTTACATTAGCACTTTCACAATATATGTGAAGATACATGAGCTCCCTTCACTACTCTTGTGGCATGATAGATTGAATGATGACCTGTAGTGTACTAGATCTGGGTTCCAGTCCTGGTCATTGATATCTTTTACATATACTGATGTGAAACTGTGTTATGTCACTGAAACATCCATACACTTTAAATGCAATTATTGTTATATTTAGAAAAGGTGTGCAATGCTAAGCATCTCTTAAACATGGGTAATGGCTTTTCCTTGTTTGCGCATTGTTAAGCATTGCTTAAACATGGGTTTCCCATGTTTGTATGTTGCTAAGAGATGTGGCATGTTTCTAAAAGTTTCAGTATGACACACAATGGTGGGAATGCATTCTATTTAAAAGGGAATTGTCGGGAATTGCACTTTTTTACTTGAAGCATGATCCTGTATGTGGATATGGCTGTCGTGGGGAAAGGAGTGCACTTTCAAGCACAGCACTGGGGTGTTTAGGAGTCTAGGATTGTTACTGGACTCCTGGTACAGCACCATGGACCCCGGCTGCTGCAGGACAACTATGTTGGGTCAGAATGCAAGTCTGAGGCCTGGGATAGTTTGGCCAGGGACCTGACCAGTGCAACTGGTATCCCTTGCACTGGAGAGCAGTGTCATTATCATTATGATGACCTCCATTGAAGGAAGATGGGTACTTTGGATCAGTGGATCCAAGAGGCACAAGCAGGGAACACCCCACAGATATGCAAGTATGTTTTCTAGTAATTTATAAATATACAAGCTAAATCTGTGCAAAACTGGTATGCATAATGGTTTCCCTCTCTTACTACAGCTGCAAAATAGAGGGCTTGCAACGTGTGGTCCCATACAAGGCCAAACACCTTTTTGCCAAATGCCAAATGGCCAGGATGAGGCAAGCAAGTGGTATGTGAGAAAATCAATAAAGTATTAAATGAATGTGTAACTTAATAATAAAAAAAAAAAGATATTGCAGTCTTAACAGTCATGTATGAAATAACTGGGACATAATAGACTTCACAGACTTTCATTAATGTGTCTGTGTATATCTCAACTGTTTATTTATTTATTTAACATTTGTTAACTGGGAAAGTCTGACTTGGAAAAAAGCCAATTTTCAATGGACACCTGGGAAGAAATGCTTCAGACGTATGTCTTTGTAATGTGAGAGGAAACTGGAGCACCCAGAGGAAACTCACACGAATGCAGGGAGGACATGCAGATTCTGCACAGAAGGCACCCCAGCTGAGAATCAAACTGGAGAACCACTTGCTGTCAGGTGACAATGCTACCGCTGCACCACTTCTCCATCCACTGTAAAAGCAAGTTAAAGCAAATAAGCATGTAGTACTGTGTAGCATAGTTTCCAATCATTAGTTAATGTTGCTGAATACCCAGATTAAGAGTGAATGTTGTGGTCCGCTCATTGTCAGAAATATGCTGTTGATTGCAGTCAATAACTGATTAAGGTAAACATGTATGTTAACAGAAGTCCTAGGCAGCTATCCATATGTGCAAATGTAAGATTTGAAGAAACATGAATCAATGAAGTATAAAAGGAGACAGTGCACTGATAATGTTGTATTTCAAATAAAATGTTCAGTATTACTATTGCCACTGCTTGATGGTTCTAATCCCACACCAGCCAAATAAAAAATTGTGCTGTTTCCAATACTGTTTTAGCACTTCATCAATAAAACATAACCATGCTTGCATATGAAGTGCACACCCATAGACCTGTGCCTCGAATGCCCAGCTGTCAAGTATAATCAGTGTACATGGACATACCTCTTAACTGTCACAATATTTGCAGAACATATTGAATATTTCCCCATATGTGTGGTCTGTTTGGTATAAGATCTTGTTTTACTGGACAGTCTCTGCCACATTGGTGAAGATCAATGTCAGATAAAATGTCAGTCCTCTGAAGTGTAGATATTAAACATCTCTCTAAATGCATTTTAATGACAAATCTGTTATCTGAACACCTTGTTACTATTGTAAGAGCACACTATGTAAGAATGTTCTCTGTAGTTGTGCCTTTGTTCCACCATTATGTATGGCTTGGGCCATAATGTGTTGTGCTAAGAGGTTGAAAGGTACATACATGGAACATCATATATCCAATATAAACATAATTGAATGATTGATGGATGCAATATTATCTGAACTATAGTGTGCACGCGCGTGTGTGTGTGTGTGTGTGTGTGTGTGTGTGTGTGTGTGTGTGTGTGTGTGTGTGTGTGTGTGTGTGCATAAGGAACAGGGTAGTATTTCAAATAATAAATGTCATAGCACTCAATAGTGTTACAAGTAAAATGTAACATATCTAAAAGTACTTATTTGTAGTATGTTTTGTTATAGTATCTGTGAAGTTACTGATATTCTCCTTTCTTCTCTCACCCATCCTCTTCTCTTCTTTTATTTATGTAACCAATATATTTACTATTTCATTTGCTACTGTATTTATTTGTAAATAAGAACTAACCAGAGAATAAGGCCTAGCATGGTTTTCCAGGGTGGTCATGATATAAGCCCTACCCCAAAAATAAGCCCCAGTTAAGATCGTCAACAACACATGATGGATGTGTTGAATTATAAAATAATATTATTGACACCTGTTGACTGAGGTTATCGTACTATGCTCGCCGTTTTTGGACTATTCGGTCACCCAACGTCTTCCCTTTGCAGAAAGTCGTAAGATTATTTCCCTGGGAGTCCTCCATGATTCTTACTGTAACCCTAATCATTACTCACACTTGACAGTTGAGATCCTTGGCCCATAAATACTGGCAGGTGTACTTTGATTGGTCAAAGTACAGACAACATGCGTAAAGCGCATGCACTTGATAACAGACAGCTGTGGTTGTGTCTTCTTAACTGTCGCCATTTTATGTTGCCACTCCGGTCTCCTAAGTCTTCATTTAACCCCCCCCCCCCCAGACAAGATGAGTGCAAAAAGAAAGTGCGAATCCATTGAGTACAAGAAAGGAATTGTGAAGGACTCCTGGGGAAAGAATTTGATGGCTTTCTGCAAAGAGAAGTTAGATCTCCGAAGTATCTGAAAATGGTATGCAGCGTACTATAACCGCAGTCAACAGGCCCACAAGGGAAATGCTAAGAAGTGCAAGTGTGGATCAGGTTGGCAACCATTATTTTCTGAGCTGGATGACATCATCTGTGAATGGATTGCTAACAGGAGAGCAAAGGTTTTGGTTGTGTGCAGGGCTGATATTCAAGCATTTGCCCTTGCAATGGCACCACAGTTAGAAATATCCCCAGAAGAATTCAAAGCATCACAACACTGGCTGGATGACTTCCTTCAGTGTAATGAACTGTCTCTAAGAAAATCAACAACATTGTTCAAGCTGGAAGATACTGAAGTTATTAAATGTGCACTTGTGTTCAAGTCCTTTGCTGATGGCATAGACTTTTCTAAATACCAACTCTCCAACATGATTGCTATGGATGAAACTGCAGTGTTTACGGGGCAAGGATCTCAAACAACAATTGATCAGAGGGGTGCCTCATCAATCTCCATTCCCTCCACTGGTTATGAGTGTTACCTTTATTTTGGCAATTCGTCAAGATGGAACAAAAACCCCACCTCTAATTGTTAGTAAGGGCAATAAAGATAAGACTGAACGTGTTTCAGGCATTTACATTCTTGAAACCAAAAAAGCCTGGTGCACACAAGCAGTTATAAGGAAGTGGGTTGATGTAATGCTGTCACTTGTTTAGCAAGGTGGCGAAAGAGGTCTGCTAGTCTGGGATTCAGCCTGCACTCACCGCACTAAAGACATGAAGAAATTCCTTGCACAGAGAAGAATAGATCAAATAATGATTCCCGCAGGAATGACTGCCTATTTCCAGACTCTTGATATTGCAATAAACAAGCCATTCAAGGACCATTTGCTCATGAAACTCAATAACTACAATGAAAATAGAATGGAGAGAAATCAGCATGGAAACTTTGTGAAGCCTAGCCTGCAAGAGGTTGTGACTTGGATGAAAAATTCATGGGATAAAATCACTGACAGCTGTGTTGCCAATGCATTACGAGCAGGCTACTTGGACAAGCAGTGCTCATTTAAGACGAGCTCTGTTGCTAGGCATGTCAGATTGGGGCCCATGGTTTTACAGGAAATGGAGTTGCAAGAAATTCAGGCCAGAATTTGGGGGTTGGAGACTTATGGCACTGTTCCAGAAGAAGATGACATGACTGTATTTGAATAACATTTCCATTATCGAGGCAACAGAATGGATTGATTCTGCTTTCAGTTTTATTCCCCTCCTCCAATACACATATATTGAGATTTTTCTGCACTTTCTGTTAAGCATGAAATATTGTACTGTGAAAGCCAAGGTGTAGATATTCTGAAGTTGAAATGTTTGTTGCACTGTTTATGTAGAATTCTCACACAACTAACGTGTTACTTAGAACTGTTGCCCAATAACAGAAATGTCAATTTGTGTACATGAATAAATGTCGATTTTTGTACATGAATAAATGTCGCTTTGTGTACATGAATAAATGTAAATTTTTGTACATGAATAAATGAATAAATGTAGATTGTGGTACGGGGTGGGGTAAATAAGGCATCCCCTGATAATAAGCACTAATACGTATTTC
The DNA here is from genome assembly GCF_019279795.1 of Protopterus annectens. NCBI lineage: Eukaryota > Metazoa > Chordata > Ceratodontiformes > Protopteridae > Protopterus > Protopterus annectens. Next base: position 888,855,704 of record NC_056730.1, on the reverse strand, counting down.
AGTGGGAGAAAGAGCATAAGACCCGGTCTTATTTTTGGAGAAATACGGTATTATCATATTGTTTGGTATTACCTCTTATGTTGTCCTTATGTATAATTTAATATTGCTTTGTTGTTAAATAAATTTTCATTTACATTATTTATTGCTATGTTCCTTATTATATTATTTTTCACTTTTTTCCATTATCTATATTTGTTTTCTTTTATCTTATTCATGAAATTTATTTGGGTTACTTTTTTTTCCATTATGTTTCTATTTTTTTAACACAGTGCAGCAAGGTAGGCCTGTTTCTCACGATCCACCTGCCTTGGCTCCCCCAGCTGAAGCACCTGGGCTCAGCAAATCTGGGCAACAGCCTGGTGGCATCCCTCCTGCTGCTTCTGCACTACATACTCCTTCAGGTAGTTCTACCCCACAGGCTGGGAGTGTGTCCCCTCTAGGAATGAAGGCAGAGTGGATGACTATGTCACCCATGCACAACTGCCAGGCATGTTGCATAGGCTTGTGCATCAGACTGTCAGCACACACCTACAAAGGATGGAAAGTATGCTGTCCATCTTGGTGCAGCAGTCTGACCTCAGGTGCCTGCGTCAACCACTGCCTCCACAGGAGCAGTGAAGGTGCAGTGCTGACAGTCCCATGGGTAAGGACTTGAGTTACACTGTCACCATGCCTGACATACTTGGGACCTGGATCCCCCACTCCCTCCCCAACCAAGGTGTTCACCCCCTCTTGTGTCCCTCACCAACCCTGTTTGCTGTCTTGTATGTCTTGTCTGCCTGCAAATGCTTCCTCACCTTTCCAACTTACCTTCCCCAATATTACACTCTCTCCTTAAAAAAAAAGGGCACCTGTTCTGAAAAAAAATCCTGTTCCATGCATAGCTCTCTATTTCGCACACGTGTCTGCTGAACACACTTAATTTGGTCCAACTGGCTTGACAACACACATGTTGTTGTCACCCTACTCTCTGGGGATGACAGTCCAAATTCAGTTAGACATCTTTGCAAGTGCACAGTTGTTGCTGTGGAAGAAATGGGTAGCTATGGTTCTTTGCTACACCCTACCTGCACATTCCTACCTGCCTTTCACTATGTGTTACCCCCTGCTTGCACCCCCATTTTACCGCTTTCCTATCTCCCCCATTTTCTTTTCTTTAAAGAATCATTGCACGATGCTGCACTATGTGCAGCATCACTAAATTAACCTAAATGGTGGTGTATTATTACCTGTATGCGAAAGCATAATAATCATGTTCAAAAAGTACATCAGGGCTATAATGCTGTCTCATAACTAGGTATACAGGTATCCTGGGTACTTCATTTCATAGTAGTTGTAATAGACCACTGCTGTTTTGTTGGCACTATTATTCATATTTCATTTTTTTCAGGGGTGGGGTATTTCTTGCTATGGGGCACACTACAATGGACTGCTGTGTTGGGTATGTGAGCATATGTGAGTATCTGTCATGGCACAAACAGGAATATGTCACTACTGCTGCTATCCTAATTGTATCCACACCCTTTGTATTTTTGGCCTACTGTTGAATATGAGATGTGTAATTAAGTGGTGATTACTGATAGCCTTCCTTTACCGCTGTATCTCTACATAGTTTACTTGTACATATGTGATCCTTATATGTGTTCTCATTTCTTTGTATTTTAGTAAACATGTATGCACATCTTGGAAAACAAAACTCATCACTGAGGCATTGCGACAACATTAACAGGTCATGCTGTCCCAAGGGAGGGCAAATAGGTCAGAATGTGCAGCCCTGTGGGATGAACTGGTGCACAGCATGAATGCTGTGGGCCATCAATATCTTACATATGATCAGCCAATATGTTGTGGACATGGATGCCACCTGTTCCTCTCAAGAGTAGCTTGGAGGTATGCTTAGTTAGAGCAGCAGTAGAATACTGTTGCATTCATCCTGTCAAGGTGTGTGTGTGTGTGTGTATGTGTGTGTGTGTATGTGTGTGTGTGTGTGTGTGTGTGTGTGTGTGTATATATATATATATATATATATATATATATATATATATATATATATATAGTTTTACATGGGTGTCACGTGTTTTTTTTTTTGGTGGGGTAGTAAGTTAACTGCAGTTGTACGCTCATGTAGAGATTGTCACCCACATACCTTTTAACATTGCAGTTACTGAAGATATGAGAGTATTGGACATATTAGCCCCTGTTATATTGTAACATGTGGTACTGCTGCTATTATCACTATCTCAACTTTTTCAGGGCCATCAGGAATTGGAAAAGCCTGTGCTCCTGCTGCTGGTAAGCAGAGAGCTGTTATGTCAGAGATGTAGATATATGTCACTCTCGTAGCTAAAGTGTCATCCCAGGCCTGATGGCTGGATTGATGTACTGTCTGCATAATTGCCAGCTGTACAGGTATTTTCTGAATGTCCACAGTTTATACTCATACCTCAGCTCTGTAGGGATGAGCATAGTGATTGACTTGAAAACTATTGCCAGGACATTAATGACTGCCATAACTATCAACTGTACAGAGTTTTGCAGAATGTCCACAGTGCACATCATTTAATATTTGCTCATAAGATTATTGCTTTTTGAATAATTATTTCCAAAATCATTACAGATTGGGGTTAGAAAATAATGTCCACATGTCCTACTCTGTGAGGTTGGGAGGTATACTAGTTTGTAATAGTGACAGCAGTGTGTATAGCTTAACATATACTGCACCATTGTAGTGCAGAGCACAGTATTGCAGGTATTAATGTGTTGCTTTTTCCTTTTAATCACAAGTGGTCAGGGAGGTTGGTCTTTTTTCCCTACATAACCTGATGTTATTGTCTCTTCAGACTCTGATTATGATGGTGGCCAAATTGAGGCACAGCTGGGGGATGTAGAGGCTGAATCAGACATAGAGGTTTACTTGGTCACTCTCATTATCAACATACACAGCCAGTATGCTTACACACTATGGCCAGTGTCAACAGGAAAGTGTGACTACTGTGGTTTCAGTGACTGTTGACACTGGCCATAGCCAAACTGTTGGCAAGGTTCCACACAGGTGGATTGATAGGGGTGCTCATAGGAAGCCTGCTGCCCCTCCACCACCTGTTGCAGGTGTCTCATCATGTGTCACTCAGTGTTTGTTTAGAACCTCTCATGGAGGCACAGGCATGTTCAGAAAGGAACTCCCGATGGATGCTCAGCTTCATAGATGCAGCACAGTCTGACATCCATGACTGCCTCCACCATGTTGCTGATACCCTGGATCGGTTGACTGACACAGTGGAAAGAAGTAGGTCTGAGACAGATCTCACAATCTCTGTCATATAAAGCACATTGTTTGTGATTTAACATCTTATTGGAGTTGAGCGTTGGCCTGTGGGTGTAGGTCAGCAACAACATCTCCTGACAGTCAACTTGGCCATGTTCAATCACGCTCCCATAGTGGCAGTACATCCAGCACCCCAGAGGCGAGTGTGCTGTCCACACCAAGACATGGCAGGTCATCGGCCCCTGGTCCTGGGCAGTCCCATGGAGGACATGGTTTCAGCAGACAGCAGTCACCCTCAGTTAGTAGCACAGCATCTGACCTTGGGTGTGGAGGTGCCAGTGCAACTCCTGGCAGAGCCAGTTCTCATGTTCAGGGGTGGAGACAGTGAACTGCCAGCTCAATCATGCACAGTTCCAAGCTGTTCAACATCCAGTCACATAGGGCTAGCACTGAGCTTGACACTCACACACCACTGTCATAGTCAGGTCACCTGCAGACACACATGGCACATTTATATGGTCCATCATGGCTGTTTGCTTCCTGACTCACACACACTTGCCAATCTATTGGATCAGCCTATGCCTCCTACACCACCACAAAACACCTTGTGCAAATGATGATACCTGTGCCACATCCCTGTCATCAATGCAGGGAAATGCAGCTATTTGTCTGATGCACAGGGTGACTACCTAAATTTCTATGTATTTGTTTAATCCATTGTTGCCTTTGACATGACACTTGTACTGGTCACTGACAGATACTGTGTGCTTCCAATTGTAATGAGTAAGCCACATTATTTTGTGTACATTAAGTTGGATGATGCTGTAATGGCTGTTTACTTACACAATGAATAGTGTCCCATATAACTGTGTATGTTTCAGACTTAGGATTGTGTGGGACACACCTGTGGGTATACATACCATACCTGTCTCTATAGGTTGTGCAATAGTGTATGAAGCCCCACATCTTACTGACCAGTGAAAGTTAAAGGCAAGATCACTCTCTGTGTCCGTATGTCTCTGACTAATGGATCAACTGCTGGAGGTGTGTGGACAATACGATATTTTCCTGTGGGTGGATGACTGCCAAAAGTATAGTATTGTGCATTCCTTGGCATGTAGTATTTGTCAATGGCTCTGACAACACCTGAATATGTGTGTCAGCCTATCATGGATAACTGTTGGTTCTGTGTGGTATTCAGCAAGAGCTCCTTATCTGCAATCATCTGAAAATGTAGTCAGTCTGAGGTCAATGACAGTGGTCGTGACTACAGAGAAGGGAATGGCTAGGAAGGCTAGACCCAGGAATGATGTGTATGGGTAGTCCACTGGTGACTGGCCTCATTATAGTGCTGGCCTACACAATCCTATTTTTCCAGATAATGAGTGTCAGACACTTGGCTATGCAACGGCTGACATAAATTTGTAAATAACCTCTACAATTTGTCCACAATGCCTGATGGTCTAATCTTGTTAAATGCCTTCTCAGTTCATGGTAGGTGGGGTGAGTCATTTTCCCCTCATCCATCACATACTGTAACAATTAATGAGGTACAATGCTTAGGATAGGCATGATCTGACCTTGTACAAAACAAACTGGGTTTGGGCTGGTGTCTGAAGGTGTAGTACACTTTTACTGATTATTTCCATGATAAATATTTTAATGGCTTTAAATGTAACATTACTGAGACATCTGAGACACTGCTTGTCACTGCTTGCTACTTGCTCTGTGTGCAACTAAGCATTGAAGTTAATTCCATCATGTTTTCCAAGAAGATAGCCATCCAACATGTCTGTGTCTGTACAGAGCATAGGCAAGTATTGGGAGGGGGGATCATACGTACACCCTGGGAAAGGTAAGGAGGGTGTATTTACACAGTTATTCTGCAGTTGCACACGATTCAAGCAGTGTGTACTGCAATGAAACAATTACCTTGTGAAGAATGCTGACAAGAGGGGAGTCCCCTGAATTTCTGGTGCCTGCCTACTACAACTGCTGGTCTCACCCCAACCACTCTGTCCTGGGATACCATGCTCTTACATTTTGTCTCTCAAAAAAAGCAAAACATTAGTACCAAACTCACCATGGGAAGCAGGCCACAGCCTGTTTGTTCATCCACATAGTTGTCCTACATCATGCTAGGCTGTGTAGACTTGACATACCCTTTTCCAGGTAGATGCCTTGAGTAGCAATCAGAGCAATCATTATACTCTGCCATGTATTATGCCTTATATTTCAGGGTTCTTAGGATTTCAGTAGGGTAATGAGTGGATGGTGAGTCGAAGCACAACTGCAGGATCACAATATGATGTTCAATGTCTGGTGACATAGACTGAGGTTGCTTGAGCAAGCACCACAGTGGCAGGGATCCATGTTAGGTGACAATTTCACAGCAATTCATGCAACCTGATCTTCAACAGCTTCATGGTGCATGTCTGCATGCAATGGATCAGAGGCCCACTGCAGAGGAGTGGCCACCTTTGGCCAAAGTGGGTGTACCCACACATGTCCTAAGTATGTCATACTGTACATTTATGTAACTGGAACACATCTGTGTTCCCACAACATGTCACTCAACATCCAATGTGCTCTCTGGTTGCTTGACAGGCAGTGTAGACTAGCAAGGCCAAAGTAATGACTGCAGAGTTGAACAGGTTCTCTGTGCATGCACGGACATCCACATCTTCACTGCAAGGAGTGCCTACAGACAGTGTGTTTGAGGCTGTCAACCCCAAGGGTGTAGCAGCATGACCCTAACTTTGCTGGAGTTGGACATTATCACATTTGTAGGTATGCTATTGTAACCTTGCCTAATCATAGGATTATGATTAATCCAAGGGCCACATGCCTGGCAAAGCATTGTACTCACGCAACCATGTTATGGCGCACTGTCAGGTGCTGTGTTACATTAGGAGAACTACATAAAGGTGATAAAGTGTTACATTCAGTATCTATCAGTCTGTTATTGGACTTAAAACAATATACACATAAGTTGAATTTAAGTTATGCATTGAAAGATGTTAAAGTGTAAAATTCAGTGTTTATAAAACCTTCTACTTACAGTCCCATGTTGAATTATACTGTTAACGTGTTTGAGCCTATGTGTGAGAATGAAACAAGGAAGTTGTTAAATAATAAAAATAAAAAAAATGCATTTTAATTTATCTGTACAAGAAAAACAAGCCTTAAATGAATTAAGAGACAACAAGGAACTGAGAGTGATGAAGGCTGATAAGGGGGGACGTCTTGTATTAATGGATCAGGAAATATATTGAAGCTGTATGGAGGAAATGTTGAATTATGAGACAGAATAGACAGAATATATTAAGATACAGATGGCGGAAGTTAAAAGAAATGCTATAAGTTTATACATTCTTTTTTTGTACGAAAACCGTACAATTTTTTGTCCAAATATAGTCCCAGAACTCCAGCAACACACACTCCACCGCAAAGTAATTCTCTCCTTTAAAACTTCCTAAATCACTCACATGACACATCAGCTCTCCTAATCATTAACATGAATCTAAGAAGTATTCTTTAATAGAGTACATGAGTTTTATGCTACCCTCTCACTATACTCCCCAGACATAGCAGTGCTAACTGAAAACTGGTTAAAAAAAATCATATTAATGACAGTGAATTCCTGACTCAAAGATATAATATCCACAGACTCGAACAGGTCTCACAAACGTGGTGGCAGCATAGCCATTATCTATAAGGATACACTTGTCCTACAACACTTAGAGACCCTCTTGATCCTTCCAGCTCTGAAATACTGGTATCATGCCTTCAGCTAAACAGTAAAAAGAGAGTTACCATTATAGCAGCCTATATCCCCCCCACGGAAACAATGCCTCCATAATCGAAAACCTTCTTTGCCGGGCTGCTCCACATATAACCAGGAAACAATCATCTTGGTTGACTTCAACTTAGACTGGTCCACCTGTACCTCTGAAAACCCATCCAAATTAATTAACCTCTTCTGTTTCTCTCAGATAATCTGCTATCCTACCAGAACTAACAGGCACATTAATAAACATTCCATACTAGATTGGTCACTCACCAACAGACCATCTCTATGTCACCACTTTGGCTGCTTCCCAGAATCTTTTAGTGACTATATGCCCAGCTATCTTCTCAGACCGAAGATATGTCCTACCAAAAACATTATATATAAATATAGCCACACCAAAAGAAGCTTCTCCATCAAAACCTTCAACTCACTCCTAAAACAATGTGACAGAACCCCTCTAAAATACCTACAGTTAGACAATACAGTCCAATATTTCAATAATAAATTTCTTAATATTCTTAATTCCCTGGTCCCACTTAGAAAAATGTGCATCAAAGCAAAACCAAGGTGGGACTTCAGTAAAGCTTACACACATTTTTTTTTTGGTTGTACGCATCATGGCACAATGCGTACATGAATGAGGACAATTTTAGATTCAGTAAGCATCACTTAGCGACGCTGAAGCAAGTGCAAACAGGGCAAGTTCCGTGGAATGCAAACAACCTCATAAGCAGTTGAATCTTATGCAAATGACCCAGGTGGAGTGATCCAACAAGCAGAAAGCCATCTGTGTAGACTTCATGTCAGTGTCCACAGTGTAAGAGGAATTTTTACACATACAGGAGTCTAGACAGACATAAGGGTGTGTAAAAGTCCACAAATATGGACATAACTCCCCAGAAAATGTTAGATTATAAATATACATGTGCAAAAGGTACATTGTGGATATCTGAAAAAGGAAGGGACTATATAAAATAAATAATATTTTTTAATTATTTTTGCATGTTTGCACTACGAGCCAAAGTGCGCAAATATGCTTAGAAAAAAAAATTTCTATGGTTTTCACAAATATACTGTAGGACCTTGCATCGGGTCTGTACAATGATGCATACATGCTGTCATCAAGCTCACACAGCTATGAACTGTGGAGTATCTAGGCTGTCAGCATGGATATGTATGCAAATTAGGTGGATTTCTTGAATTGCTAAAAGGAGCAACTGTGTCCGCATATCCCCTTCATGTAGGCCCCTACATGATATTGATATTCCCAGAGGACATGGATGACATCAGGTGGGTCTGTCTCATAATTTTTAGTACTTTTTCTTCCCAGTCGCATGTATTTGTGCAGCACACTGCATAGCTGAGAGTGTTCACACAGACAGACTACCCACATGAAAGTGATGACACAGGCAGCAATCAATTAAAACCAGATATCTTCAATAAATATTTTTGACTATTGTATACTATGCTGCATGCCACTGTATGATGCACACTAAAGTAGGGTCTGTAAGTTATGTTAATTATATCCTGGGCAGGTGAACTGCATCATAATTACCCAATCCCCCACGGTGGACCTAATGCAGGGCTGTATAAAATATGCATACATCCTACATTATGATTTCCCCTCAATACTCTGAGCCATTGGAGTACAGACTAGGGAATTGTAACTGGGATAATTCTAGTGGCTGCTGCAGGTCTGCTACATCTGTATGTGCTAGATGCTAAAGTCATTGCTGCTGGTGCTGCTGACAATAGGCATAGGCAAAAAAAGAGAAGAGTGTTCAGGCCCAGGGTAACCTTCCAGGAGCTACATGAGCTGGAGCTTGTAGAGCGCTATAGGGTAGACAGGGACATAATACAAGAACTCACTGAGCTCTGCCCCCCTCAACTCAGACCCAGAGATAACAGAAGGGAACCCATCCCAGTGGAAATTAAGGTATGTGTGGCCCTTAGGATACTAGCTACAGATAATTTTCAAAGACCAACTGGGGACATGATGGGGGTGTGACAGGCATCTGCATCCAGGATTTTCCACCAATTCCTGGATGCTATGCTTCGACATGCCAATGAGCACATATCTATTCCCCTTACCCTTGATGGAAGAGCCAGCAATATGCAACACTTCTACCATGTAGTAGACTACTCTGAGGTACTGGCTGCCATAGAGTGCACACATGTACACATCAAGGCACAACCTGGTGATCAGGGTAAATCTACTTTAACTGCAAAGGGTACTATTCCATCAACTGCCAGTTCATATGCAATTCCCAGGGGATTATCCTGAATGTGTGTGCTGGCAACCCTGGCAGTTGTCACGACTCCCATATCTGGCACATATTACAGCTGCACCAGATGTTTGCTAGGGGTACATTCCACAGGGCCATTTATTGGGGATGCTGGCTACACCCTGGAATGGATGATGACACTGTCAGAAGAAAAAATTCAAACGAGTCGCATCTGCCTCAGGTGATGAATTTTCCTTTATTAGCAGTTAACCAGATTACACAGCATGTTGGCCAAGATGTCCGGTCTGGACTGATCTGATCTCCTCTGATCTGATCAACTTGTTTACTGACATCAACTTTTATACTGCAAGCAAAACAACTTTTTGTTACATTTCTGACCATTGACAGTTGGCTATGAAAAACATATAGGATAAACATGTTTATCACAAATTACCTCAAACCCACAGCTAGTACAGAATGTTCAAGAAGTGCAGAATATTCAATTCAACAATGGTAGCTCAAATTTTCCAGGACACACAGCCTGCCCCAGTAAATTAACTATTACTCGGTCGTGCGTCCTTATCGAAGGCTTCACTGAGCTATAACCAAATCTCTTTATTTTGAAATGCAGAAAACAGATATCATTCAGGTTCATAAGCAATGCTGCATTTTGTTCACAGATGAGGCCCATCTTTGATAGGCATATCCCAACAAATAACATGTTCACTTTGCAAGAACAGGAAAAAGACAAATAACAGTATTTTTTTAAACTTTTTCTCTTAACATTTCCCCCCTGAAAACACTTTTATTTGTCTTTTATTTCACCAATATATGGTAAAAACTAAGTTTTTTTCTTTGCATACATTACTTCATTGGCAAGACAAATTTTTAAACTTCAAAAACATTTGCAAAGAGTCACATTTCAATGTATTCACTTTCACCAGTCTGTTGCAATTGCTGGTACATCGTCTTCGTAACAGCAGTATCAACCAAGTCTTTGTAGAAGACCTCTGATACAGGGTATACAACAACAACCACATACCACCACAATAGCCACAGCGACTCCAACGGACACCAGGAAACTGCTGATGAGATGACTCCATTTTCCAAACCACGCTTGTAGAAAATCTGTAAAGGGATTATTTACCCCAGAGTTCTCTGCCAATTCTTCGGATAACACCTCCAAACCTTTCAAAGCTCGAGTGATACTTCCATCAGGCGCAGTGTTGTTTGGAATATATGTACAACAGAAAGTCCCAAACATCTTGCAAACTCCTCCTTCTTTGGCCAGGAGCATATCCAATGCAATTCGATTCTGCCATGCCACCTGCGAAGTGGCCTCCAATTGTTCAGCAATTCCTTTCAATGCATCTTTGGTATAGTTCACAAAACGCTGTTGGTTATAGTAAATGTAGTTGATCCAGTCCACATTCTTATTAGGTTGAATCCAGACAAAGATGGATGTAAAACCAGCTGCTATTTGGTTTATTGCTTTGTATTCATCAGGTACTCCTCTTGGTACGCCAATGCTATCGATGTAGACACCGTTATCGAAAGATTGCTTCAGTGCCTCTCTTTTTCTCCTACTCAACCACTTCGGCTTTATTTCAAGTTCTCTTACGAAACTGCTTGCTGGAACTGGGAAAATGTAGAATGGCAGAATTAACTTTACAAGTGCACAAGTTCCCTTCCAGGGAATCGTAAGCCTTGATCTAAGTTTGTTGTCTCCACATAACCACCATACGTCTACTAAACTATGAGTTTGGTTCTCCAGAAATGGATTCCCATTGCCATTCACAGTAACATTGCAATAGCTCTGTCCCATATTGCCATAATTTTTCCCTGTGCCATCTCTGGAAATGCACATATACGAACCTGGATAGGAAATCGCTGCAGGCGATTTCTCAACTTTGCTTATGACCGGAAAACGCTGAGTTTCATCTTTGCATTTATCTTCAGTTTTGTTGAAGAATAATTTCAACAGACACATTAGGTTACCTTCATCTTGCATCAATGGGACTGTTGCTAATTGCTGTTTACCTTCAGTGCAAGAAATACAGTTCTCACGATGTGCTTCTCGGGTACTATATCTAACCCAAGATAACCATTTATTATGGTGTACGAATCCCGTCTCGAGTAACAATTGTTCTTCTTTTGTGAAGGCAAAATCTGCTTTATTTGTAGCATTCTTAAGGCTTTGTACTTTAAGTTGGAGGGTCCCCAAAGGATCAGTTCTAGTTGGAAGAGACACTCCGATTCCATAAACTCCTGAATCACTTTCTTGTGGTGACACAATGGTTATAGTAACTACTCCGGTACCTTTGAAATGCGCAATTTTTATTCTTTATTGCCTGCTTTTATATTTCTCTGGTATCACTGCACCACTTGTTTCCCATCCATTCACATCTGTTGACCACCAAACACTTGACCAGGACGTACAGTCTCTATTGCACAAGTATTTTGCATGAGTCAAGAAATTATTATTGTCCCATTTAGAACAGTCCAAAATTCCTTCACAAAGTTTCACCTTAAACACAGTAGTAACACCTGTTTGCGCTTGCAGCACCACCATTCCTTTTTCTCTTGCAACTGTTCCTTCTCGTATGGACATATTTACTTTCGCCACCAAAATCATCATCATGTGACAGTTCAAGTACCAGTTGAACATGGCCATCCTCCCTAAGGACTACCTCGCGCCATTGGTTTCTTCACTGGGTTTGAGACGAACTAACCCCTATTGGGCTAATCCCCCTTTGTAGCCAAGCTTTGCGCTCAGAGGTCCAGTGGAGTTTGACCAATATCAATGGCAGAAGGAAGAGCCTTGAGTTTTTTACAGTGGGTGATATGAATCCACGAAGTCCTCTCAGTGATCTTTACAGCCGTAGGTGTCGAGATAAGTACTTGGTATGGACCTTCCCACCTGGGGGATGACCAATTCTTTCTCTTCACAATTCGGATCCACACCCAATCCCCGGGTGCCACGCTTAACAAGGTTTCATTTCTGGAATCTGCAAAGGAGTCATTGGTTACAAGAGATTTGACATTTAGCAGCTTCTTCATATAATCCGCTGGATCCTCACCCCCCTCACATTCCGCTGGCAACAATCCTTGCCACTGCGGAACGTAATATGGTCTCCCAAACAAAAGTTCAAATGGTGTAATTCTTTTGTAGGAAGGGAGATTTGCATGTACAGGAGTGCCAACGGAAGGCATGCAGTCCATGACCTATGTGTTTCTGCCATTAGTTTGCGGAGGTTACTCTTCAAGACACCGTTGTGTCTTTCCACCAGTCCAGCTGATTGGGGATGGTAAGCACAATGATTTTTGAGATCAATTTGAAACACTTGACCCAATTTCTGAACAATCTGGTTAACAAAATGAGACCCATTATCACTGTAAATGCATCTTGGTAGGCCAAATCGGGGAATTATTTCTGTAGTCAAAAGCTTTGCTACTGTTTGTGCATTCAGATGCTTCACTGGAAAAGCTTCTACCCATTTAGAAAAAGCATCAATAATGACCAAACAGAACCTTTTTCCCTCTGAGGGTGTCAATTCAATAAAGTCCATACAGAGTGTGTGGAATGGATACAGGGGGTAGGGAATGCCTGCTGAGACTTTTTAACTCCCCCCTGAGCATGATACTTTGCACATAATAAACAAGATAAACAGAATTGCTTTGCATAAGTTGAAAACCCTTTACACCAAAACACCTTAGACACTATTTGAATCATTGTCTGTACACCTACATGGGCAGGTCCATGGCTAACCAATGCCGCATACCTAAAAAGGTTTAAGGGTAATACCATTTTGCCATCTGATGCCCTATACAACCCACTCTGTTGAGTGATACCATATTTTACCCAACGACATTTTTCCTTCTATGTCGTCAATGTTTGCATTACTTTTAGTGTCTCTAAGTCTAAGAGGTGTCGGGGCTCCAAATCATTATCATGCAAAAGCAAATCATTTTCTTGAGCTGCCTTTTTTGCAGCCATATCAGCAAGGGCATTTCCCCTGGAGACAGGATCTTTTCTGTTGGTATGTGCGGAACATTTACATATCGCTATCTGAAGTGGTAGTTGTACTGCATCTAACAACTGTAAAATTAAATCTCTGTGATTTATTGGTTTGCCTGTCGCAGTAACCATTCCCCTATTCTTCCATAGTTGAGCAAAAACATGTACAGTGGAGAAAGCATTTTGACTATCTGTATAAATTGTCACTTTTTTACCCTCCCCTAAGGTACAAGCTCAAGTCAAAGCCACCAACTCAGCTGCCTGTGCAGAATAAATGTTTGACAATCCTTTTGCCTCCAAAACTTCAGTTTCTGTGGTGACAGCATACCCTACTAGTGTTTTTCCTACCGTGTCTTTCTTTGCTGATCCGTCTACAAACAAAACGAGATCAGAATCTATCAACAGAATATCCATTAAATCTGGTCGGGGAAGTACTTTGTCATGAATGCTCTCTAAATAAACATGTGGAGTACCTTCTTCTGGAGTCAGCAAAAGTGTCACCGGATTAAGAGTAGTACATCTTTCTATGGTCATATGAGGCTGTGTCAGTAGCACTGTCATACACGACAAATGTTAACTAGGAGATAAAAAGGTTATCTTATCTTGCAAAAGTATAGTAGCTACTGAATGTGGAACCCGCAATTGTAATGGGTGAAACAAAACTAATGATGCTGAGGCTTGTATTGCCATGGCGGCCGCCACCACAGCTTGAACACAATGAGGCAATGCCCTTGCAACAGGATCTAATCTGGAGGAGTAGAAAGCTATCGGCCTCTGTTTATCCCCATGTACTTGTACCAGAACCGAAGTCATATATCCTCCCTTACAATCAACCATTTGTACAAGCGGCTTAGAATAGTTCGGAAAACCCAAAACAGAGGATCCTGCTATCAATTGCTTAATTCTAATAAATGCCTGTATTGCCTTATTTGTCCACTGTATATTATTCTTAGCCACCATGGGAGTATCATAGATCAGTGCGGTCAATGGCCCTACTTCCTCAGCATAGTTAGGGATCCAACTTCTACAAAAATTAGTCACACCTAAAAGGACATCATCTCGCTTAGTCGTAGGCATAGGTGCCTCAAGAATTGCTTGTTTTCTTTTGTTCTCCAATTGTCTACCTGCCTGCGAAATTAAATAACCCAAGTACTTTACTTGTGCTTTCCACAATTGTAGCTTTTCTTTATTTACCTTATGTCCTTGCTCAGCTAAAAAACTAAGAAGGGCAAGGGTATCCTTTATACAACTTTCCTGCATGGGTGAGGCCAACAAAATATCATCTACATACAACAGAACCTGGCTTCTCTCTGGGGGAACAAACTGAGCTAAATTTGCAGCCATTTCTTGTGCGAATATTGTCGGACTCTCACAATAGCCCTGTGGCAATCTGGTGTAGGTGTATCTTTTACCTTGATAAGGGAAAGCAAACCAAAATCTACTCTCCTTATGTAGTGGTATGGAGAAAAAGGCATTGCTTATATATATGACAGAAAAATATCTGTGCTGAGGTAATAAATCATTAAGTAATGTATAGGGGTCAGGGACCACCGCTGCTCTTGGGATCACAGCCAAATTAACTGCTTGTAAATCCTGAACCAACCTCCATGACCCATCCGGTTTCTTTACAGGAAACAACAGAGTATTGCAGGGCGAATCTGGGCATTCGACAAGAATTCCTACCTGTTTTAGCTGCTCAATGACTGCCTTAATTCCTTCCTCTGCTTGTTTACTTAGCGGGTATTGGTACTTACAAGGTCTAAAACCTGACTTTGGAGTTATACAAACTTCACCTGCTGTTTTCATCAGTCCTACATCCCCTTTACCTTTTGACCATAAATCTATAGATAAGGCACTTAACGCACTATCTTCCTCTTGAGTTAGGAGGATTTGTCATGCCATTTCTGTTTTGTCATCCCTGAGGTGCACACTTTGTTGTGCCCAAGTCACCCAATTTAATCTTTGTACCTGGATCTGTTGATCCTTCAACTGACTTTCGGACATTGTGTCCCAATTTGTTACCTTTTTCGCCAAATCTACCCAATGTGTCCCCACCGCTTTAGTAATTGAAATATGTGGGCTATAACCTGAGCGATATAAAGAACTCATTTCCTTGGTCAAAGTACAGGTCACTACTGTATTACCTTGCTTATCCCAAAACATATCATTCAAAATTATCCTTGCACATTTGTGCCTAAAGAATTCTTTTTCAAATTCTTTATCCGGACCAGGGGCCTGTCTGTACTACATAGTACAATGTAAGTGCACCGCGACCTGTGGTGACCCGCTCCTAGATTTACTTAAAGCTAGGTTGATCAAATCTGTATCAACCCTCCCCAGCCCATTTGAAATCAAGTCCTGGCTATACCAGTAAAACAAGTCTTGTACTCCTTGTACCACCAAGCCATCCGCTAACCTTTTTGCCTCAATGCCTTTAGGTGTGGGAATTGCCACTATTCCAAACAAATGCATCAAATCTCTTCCCAGCAAATTAACTGGACAAACTTTCAATATAATTACCCTACACCTAACAGTTTGGTTTGTTTGTGGATCTGTGAACAATAGAGGATGAGACAGTGGTTCCTTATAGATTTTCCCATTTGCCGCTTTCACAAGGACAAACTCATCTGTTTCACAGTTCGGGGGTAGAACTGCTGGACCCAAAAGTGTACGCGATGCACCTGAATCACATAAAAACTCCACTTTCTGTCCCTCAACCAAAAACTCTATCATGGGTTTTTGATCCAGATGCATAGCAGTACCCAAATGTGCCAGGTTTATGACTTCACAGTCACAATCTCGCCATTCCTTAATTTCCTGGGTGTCCTGACATTCATCGCAGAGAGTGTCTGCCTCATCAACATCACAATCATTCTCACTTTCTTCTTCTCTACAATAATCACAATAATGAATTTGGCGCCTTCCTTTTCTATCATATAGTCATGCGGAGCCCTTGTTCGTAAGCTGTGGGGAATGTTGCCACACTTCGCAGTCGGCAGCAAAGTGCCCACATCTACGCATTTAAAACATTCTCCATGTTTTAACTTCCCCTCATATTCCTCTGAATGTCCACCCTGTTTATACGACGTGTCACATTTCGGGCCCCAACATCTTTGTACGCCACCACGGTGTCCTTGTCCCCTTTGGTCCTGTACCAAAAATATACCACCATCATCCCCTACTGCTAACACTTGTACTTTCTTTTTCTTTTTTAAATTGAAATGTCGCTCAGCATGCCGTGCATACTCAAACAAAGGTTGCAGTGTACATGTTCTGTGATCAAATAAATTATTGAAGCAAGCGGTGATCGAGAGAGAAGTACTGTTCATTCAAAAAGTAAAAATCTGCTCGAGGTAGTCCAAATAACGCATATAGCAAATTTATTAGTTAAAATAACACACGATAAGCGCTTTCACTAGCTTGTAGCTTCTTCAGATCATTGACATAAAACATAAAATCCATGCGCCTTATATAGTTAAGGACACCAATTATGATCAGTTAAATAATGCTTAAACAATTACCAAAAATTAATGAAAGAGCCATAATAATAACTAAACCTTAAATGAATAAGCATAAAATAGTCTATTATAAATAAAAATAATTCAATGATAAACATTGCATCTAATATTAGACAGCAGCATAAAATACATCTCAATATGTAATAATATAGTACATACAAAAACAGCAACAATAGCATCCTGCATTATATAAAATGTGAACCACATTCATTAAAGAAGCAATACTCAGGAATAATTAGGAAGGCTTAGATAAATAGCAGCAACAAATACAATAGAATATCATGAACATAGCAATAAAAATAATAAAATTGATAAAATTGGCTTAAATAATACTTATTAAACTAAATCAGTTGGCTGATAATATATATAAAAAATATATAAACATATATAGCTTTTATACATATATAACAAATATGTCTGTGTATGTGCACATATAATTAAACGTATTCATTATAATATTAATTCACATGAATAAATATATAATTATATAAGAAAATGTGTAATATGTATATATATGAATAAATAAATAAATAGGTGAATGTGTGGATAAAAATGTGTATATATATGTAAATATGAATATAAATATGTATAAATAAATATATGTATATAAAAATATAAATTCAATTCATCTATCTACATATATAGATTTAAGAACACTATATGTCAAACATTATGTGTTGTGATCTGTATATAAAAAAGGTATATTAAAATATATAAAAATATATAAGAATGAAGGTATATATTATATTATAATTGTATTGAAAAATATTAAAATTTGATTTTTAAAATTTAATGTGCCTTCGTTTCTTTAACTGAGGTCTAATAGATGCTCTCTCATTTAGTCCGTGACCTTTATCAGCCCTCAGCATAATAATCCATCTACTCTCTCTGTCTTCTGTGTGATTCATTATATCTCCTCCTCTTGCATTCACATTAATTTTCTCTAAAACTCTAAACCTGAATGTATGCTCAGAGTTTGTTTGCATCACATGCTTAGCTAAAGCATTCTGTACATTGCCTTTCTTGATATTGTAACAATGTTACCTTATTCTGTCACGTAAAACCCTGTTGGTTTTTCCAACATAAAAACATGAGCATACATCACAAACAGCAAGATATATAACATCTGAAGTCATACAATCAGCATTTATCTGAGTATATATTTCTTTATATGTGTCTGGATGTATAAACAATATGCTAGAGTCTATCAGTGGACAAAAGTTACAGTGCCCACAGGCCTTCGTATAGTGGTTATCATCCAGACATGTATTCTTCTTAGATGGATAACATAATAATCTCTTAAGATTCTTCTTATTCCTATATGTAAAAGAAGGATGGTCACCTACAATCATTGATAATGAAGCATCTGCTTGTAAAATATTCCAATTTTTAGAAACAATGTCTCTGACCTGTTTGTTATCTGCTGTATATGAAGTCAGAAACTTGAAGGTTGCTTTGGGTGTATCTATAACATCACTGGTCACCTCAGATTGTGGCCCAAAATATGGGGTACCTGTTGTTGATCATAAATTCAATACATAATTAATTTGACTATTGACCTCGTCAGATTTATATCCTCTCTCAGCAAACTTTTCTTTCAAATCATTTAAGTCTATACAAAAGCCTTTATCATTCGAATTAAGTCTAGACATTCTTAGTGCTTGCCCTTTCATTATATTGTTAAACACATGTCTAGGATGCATACTAGTTCTGAATAATAATGTGTTTCTATAACATGATTTTCTAAAAATTCCAGTATTGAACATACCACAATCTAGTTTCTCTACATATAAGTCTAAAAATTCAATCTTCTTTTCTGAATAGTTCATCGTGAACTTTAGACATGATGTTATATTATTCATAGTCGCAGCAAAACTATTCAATTCATCTATTGTACCATTCCACAAAATAAATACGTCATCCACAAAATGTCTATAAAATTGTACATATTTCTTGTACATAGGTACTTCAAACAGTAAATGTTCTTCCCAATAAGCTAAAAACATATTGGCGTAGCTATTGGCACATGGAGTGCCCATAGCTACGCCATCTAATTGTTGATAAATATTGTCATCAAATATAAACGTGTTATTTTCTAAGACTAGCTCAAGGAAATGTACTAACAAGTCAATTAATGTGTTATTATAGGTGCTATGTTTCAAGAGATAGTTATTGACATAGGCTAAACCAAGCTCATTGGGGATAACTGTGAATAACGATTGTATATCAAAAGTTACTAAAATCAGATTTTCTATGGACTCTACTTGATTAGTGGTATGATATAGATCTATTAAAAACTGCTTAGAATCAAGCAACACAAATTCATTGTCATTTAATATACACCTTAAATGTTTCTCTATAAAAACTGAGAGGTGCTCAGTAACCCATCCCTGCCCAGAGACTATGGGTCTCATGGGTGGTTTAGTTGTACTCTTATGTACTTTGGGCAGTCCATGTATGACTGGGATGGTAGGCATCTTAATAAATAAATACTCAAACTCATTTTTATTTATTAGATTACTCTTATAAATATCTGTCAAAATGTTATGTACATAGGTACACTTACCATAGACCTTATTAAAATCAATTCTAATATAAAAAATATCATTTAACATATTAATCATTTCAGTTTGGTAATGTGTGGTATCCATTACCACTATTCCTGAGCCTTTATCTGCAGGTCTTATTATAATATTCAAATCATTCCTTAAATTATATAAGCTCTTTCTTTCTTGGTATGACAAATTATTATAACCTGTATGCTTAGAATTACTTGCATCATTTCTATAATAATAGCTATATATTTCATCTTCTGTAGTACGTAAATATGCCTCAAGTAAAGGGTGGTTAACTGGAGTAAATTCAGTCAATTTCTTGAAAACAAACCTGTTCATATTGGTAGTTACTTCATCACTAGCCTTATTCTCAACAGTATCATTGTAAATATATTTAAGCATAACATTTCTGCAAAACATTCTCACATCTATAACAGTTTCAGCCAATGTACTAGTGCTATACGGAATAAAACTCAGACCCTTAACTAGTAAATTAATATCATTTTGTGACAGTGGAATACTAGATAAATTATATATTAAATCTTATTGTGATTTGTCCACATTTTCTTTAATGTCGTGTTGTGTGGTAACTCTCCTGACAGTTTCCTTTTCTGTCTCCCTCGGCTGACTGAACGTGTTCTGTTTAAATTCTTCTCCTGGCGTATTGCTAAAGGGAAGGATAAATTTATGGCTCCACCTTTATTATTCTCATTTACTTTTGGTCTAACAACCTGTTCCTGAACATTTAACTGTTTATTTGTGTTTTTAAGAACATTAACAGTGGGGTATAAATTCACTCCCTGATTCATGCTATCATGGTTTATATGTATAACATCTAAAGAGTCATTGCATACAGTTATTTCATCATTGGTAACTACTGAACCAGTGAAAGAAATGGTATCAGCAGTTAAAACATTAGGTCCATTAAATTCAGTATCAGCAGTTAAGGCCTCTCCTACGGTGTTAGTTAAATTAGGGCCAGTAGCAGAGGGCAAGAGTACTTTATCAGTTCTCAAAATAGTTGACTGCTGTTTGAGGGTGAAACTGTTCTGCCTAGTATATGAACTAGGCGTACGCGCCGGAATGCGCCTTTCCCAAACAAAAACTTGCCCTGTTTTAAAGTCTTGTATATCTCTCGAAACTTTACTCTGCTTCTGATGAAACAGTTTACGTTCATATGCAGAAACGCAATCAAGTATATTGTCAAAAAGGTTATGTATGGCTAGTTCTGTAAATTCCTCAAACAGCTGTTGCTGTAGTTCGTTAATTTTAATAGTTAAAGCCTCTTCCTCCGGTTTAAAAAAATCAATTAGCAATTGTAGATACTTACGACTTGTGTCAATGTTTATCTGCTGCCATAGTGTAAGTAGCTCGGGATACTCATTCCCCTGACTCGGCATAGAAAATACTCGCAGCCCACACGGTATGATGGCATTATCCAGGCAAAACTGAAAATGCTGCCGTTTCATTTGTAGACGCTTCAGTTTGTAAAAGTGCTTCTCAATGTCATTAAGTATCAAATTAGCTTTTTGTAAATCCACATCACGTTCCCTTATGTCCGTTGGCGTTTGTTCACCTGCTAGCGACCACAGTGTAGTGAGGGTACCATCCAAATGTTGTCTAAATCTTTCTTCGATCGCTGCCTTGCCCCGGTGTTCACTTCTGGGCTTGTATGGAAGTTCGATTTCCGTCATACCGTCACGATGTAGCTAACGCCTGCTCACTCGCTCTCGTTCACGTAACCAGTCAATTAAACGTAGAAATAGGTCAAAGTAGTAAATTTTTCCTGGTTACACGCTGAAAGCACGCTTGCTATAAAATAGTAATGTAACAAATAAATTATCGAAGCAAGCGGAAGCGCTTATCGTGTGTTATTTTAACTAATAAATTTGCTATATGTGTTATTTGGACTACCTCGAGCAGATTTTTACTTTTTGAATGAACAGTACTTCTCTCTCGATCACCGCTTGCTTCAATAATTTATTTGTTACATTACTATTTTATAGCAACCGTGCTTTCAGCGTGTAACCAGGAAAAATTTACTACTTTGACCTATGTTCTGTGATCAACCATATGCTTAGTTATAAAACTATTTATTGGAGCCTTACAACCTTTAAGAAAAGCGTTTTTCAATTGCTGTTCGTACAGACTATCAGTAGTCTGATCCTGCGGAATCATCATTCCACAATGGTTATTGAACACTTCTGTCAATCTTACAATATAGTGATCTACAGATTCATCATCATTTTGGATGCACTGATTTATTACTGTCCAATCTGCTCTTGGATGCCACTTATCAGAAATTCTCTTCAACAGATCAGTGACTCGCGTGTCTAACACCCCAAAATTATGCTTTAATGTAGTGCCATCATCTGCCTTACATGTCCAAGTACCACAAACTAAGTGCCATCTGGACCCAGGATTCGTCGCACTACTTGTTCTACTTCTAAACCATTTAGATGATAAGTTAAATGCATACCAACTATGTCCTCAGAAAACTTTTGAAAATTAACCTTGGGATGAGGAATACCATCCGTAGCTCATTTTATATCCTCTCTAGCCCAGGGACGATAAATTAAAATAGTTGGCTCTTGTCCAACATCCCCTGCTTGTGGGTTTGCAACTTGTATTAAGGGAAGGGCTTCTGAGTGGTCAGAAAGTTTAATGGCCCAACGTCCTTGCCCTGCTGGTCCCGACCTTAACTGCATAGGTTGGTCTACCTGTTGCAAAGCAACCTTGGGTACTACGGGAATTTGCGGGTAAATTGGAGGGGTCACAATGTTTCCTTGAGCAGCCAATAACCCACCCTGCTGTACAGATCCCACATCTTCAGACTGATATTGAGGAGGTTCTGCCGGTACAGCAGCAGCAATTTCCCCATACGGTGGGGAAGTTGCCTGCCTTTGTACCGCACAAACTGTATGCTCATCCTCCTTATCTAAAAATAAAGCTACTTTTCCACTTGGCACCAGTGATCCCTTTTGATTTATTTTCTTTTTCCTGGCACTGTTTTTCTTTTATAGCTCATTTATTTGCCTCTTCTAACCATTTTTGTGCTTGGGGAAATCCCAATTGTCTTTGTTTTTTAGTTCTAGTTCCCGCATCTCTTTTCAAATCTTTAACCAATTTTGCACAGGCATTCTTATTCAGTGTACCATCAAAATCATATCTCAACTTCCACTTTTTCAAAAATGTAACATTATTTTTGTTTAAACCTTTCATATACTTAGCATCAACATTTAAACATGCATCACTCTCACACTTGCAGCAACTCGAACCCATGTTTCCCTTAGATTTCTTATTTTACCTTTCCCTTTTTTTTCTTTTTTTTTTTCTTTCTTTTTTTAGGTATTTAGGACTGTATCAAAATTATTTTACAGGGCTTATTATAAAATGGGACTATCTTAACGGGTGACCCTAACAAAATAATCTTAACAAGTAATCCTACCCATCCTTAACTAAAAATAAAACCTTGTCGACAAGATTAAATTAAATTAAAAGAAATGTATTTTTCGTCCTACCTGTACCAGATGAGACTCCATTTCCCCTTTTCGTTCAGAAACCGTCCCTCAGATAGGGATCAGAGAGCGGCCAGCCTCTTCTCAATGACAAATCAGTCGGAGGGCTTTCAGTCGAGGGAATCTTAAGATGAGAAACCCTCACCTGCACAGGTTTTTCGGTCTCTGTCATTCTGATCCGTATCTTCGTAGAGGTTTCCGGTCCGAAGGACCAAAATGTCAGAAGAAAAAATTCAAACGAGTCGCATCTGCCTCAAGTGATGAATTTTCCTTTATTAGCAGTTAACCAGATTACACAGCATGTTGGCCAAGATGTCCGGTCTGGACTGATCTGATCTCCACTGATCTGATCAACTTGTTTACTGACATCAACTTTTATACTGCAAGCAAAACAACTTTTTGTTACATTTCTGACAGTTGACAGTTGGCTATGAAAAACATATAAGATAAACATGTTTATCACAAATTACCTCAAACCCACAGCTAGTGCAGAATGTTCAAGAAGTACAGAATATTCAATTCAACAACAGTAGCTCAAATTTTCCAGGACACACAGCCTGCCCCAGTAAATTAACTCTTACTCGGCCGTGCGTCCTTATCCCAGGCTTCACTGAGCTATAACCAAATCTCTTTATTCTGAAATGCAGAAAACAGATATCATTCAGGTTCATAAGCAATGCTGCATTTTGTTCACAGATGAGGCCCATCTTTGATAGGCATATCCCAACAAATAACATGTTCACTTTGCAAGAACAGGAAAAAGACAAATAACAGTATGTTTTGAAATTTTTCTCTTAACAGACACCCATCAGAAATGCACACACACCCATGGAAGAATGTCGTAATGAGGCACATGCACAAACTGGGAACATGATAGAGTGTGTGTTTGGGCTTCTGAAGCCACAGTTCCAGTGCCTTAATATATGTGGTGAAGTCCTGCAGTATACTCCAGCCACAGGTGCACAGATATTCACAGGATATGCTATGCTACATAGTCTGATCCTGTGGAAATAGCTGCAGCGGGATCAGCAAATGGAAGGGATGCAAAGCTCCCCCTCCAATCCCTAGGTCAGCACAGTCACAGGAGAACTCAGAGGAGGAACCCCCTGCTTATGTCCCTGTAGGCAGACATAGGCATGCCCAATATGCACTGGCTTTGGCTAAGAGAACGCACATAGCACATTCACTGATACTCTATGAACCTAGGGACTAACACCATACTCCTACTCACATACAGATATTAAAAGTGAAGACAGGCAACTCACACATCCTGTACCTATCCATGTATTGGCTGTGTACTGCTTGCATGATACAGACAGAGTCAGCCCTGAACTACAGCTCTGTCAACTGCTGTATTTGCAGGGTAAATCCATAACCTATACAGTAATCTACTGGATTACTATGATATGTCAGTGTATGTATTGACCAGGTACATTATGCAAGTAACTACAGTGGGCTAGTTGGACAAAAATGACATCCACATAGAACTACAGATACCCATTGCACTAACATGTTTCCATTTCTATTCAGTAGGTCTCGTGCATGGAATATTCATGCAGTCTTACTGCAACAAATTACTAGTACATCATGGAAGGGAGATGTTAGACAGCCAGTTTAAGTGAGAGTCAGACTGTCGTGTATCCCAGCAGAAGATTTGGTGTTGTTCCCCCACCCCCAACACAGCAGTATTCCCCTGCAACTGCTTTAACAGTAGCTCATCAATGGTATATGAGCACTTCACTCAGTCTCAGGACAGTAATATAGAAATTGATTATACATTGTATGTCTTAGGTAATGATGAATAACCAATGTACTTATTTATGTAGGTGATTGTGTGATAAATGACCCCCTGTCTGTCAAGCATATTCTGCGGCTTAAAGGACTAAGGCAATCACCACGTGTGATGGTGTTCATGGTTCTTATCTAGAAGTATCCACTTGTTTTGGATGTGAAGTATCAATAATTTGTGTTCTACAGACTGTCAGTTTGTTTTTGCTCTACTGTTTTAACCGCTGTCACATATTAATTACATAAGACAACTTTAGAAAATCTTAGCCAATGTGAGTGAAGTGCAGCAGTGCAGAAACAGGGGCAGATGTAATACTGTGTAATACAAAAAAATCCCAGACCGGAGTACAGGTAGGTGTGGGCTGGAGTCAGTTTATAACTAGCCAAAACTCCCACTGGGTATGCTCATGCATTATGTTAATCCAAGTACAAATATGTTGCTCCTCGCACAATGACATTAATAATATATATGTGTATAGATGCATGTATAATAAATATATATATATATATATATATATATATATATATATATATAAATATATATGTTTCATACTATCCCTCTCTCCCTACATATATATATATATATATATATATATATATATATATATATATATGTGTGTGTGTGTGTGTGTGTGTGTGTGTGTGTGTGTTTGTCTGCATTGCCTGACATACCCAGATTGTGGTGATTAAAGCTGCATTATGACACATATATAATGTTGCTCAAAGGGCCAAAATTAATGGCTCAACAGTACATAATGCACTTACTTACAGAACCCTGTGCCTGCTGAGTGTCACCACACATACAAGTGAACAAGTTGTATACTGTATACTGTTGTAAACTCACACATCGATGGGGCAAATTTTTTTGGCCAACATCCAAATGCAAACAGACACATATGGTCAAAATGGATACTGTTGCCACATAGCTGGGATAAAAAACAGTTGTCTGACTGTTAGGTTACCTGTTGCAGATAACAGTAAGAAGCTATGTCACTCTGCAGGCCACACACGCTGTTCTACACAGGCCTTGTATATGTCTTCTACAAGTAGTTCACCTGCAGTCATTTATAAAGCAGATTTAAGGCATGGTGCATGCATTAAGCACTTTGGATGTGTATAAGACTATATAGGCAGGGGTTCTAATCTCACTCCAGCCCACTTGATGTGTATGTGCATCCCCCTATAAACAAATGTTGTTCCCCCACTGACTTCCAAACTGCAGTGGATATGCTCTTTTTGGCCCTTGCAGTTGATGCAGACCTCCAAACTCCTCTCTTACATAAGGCCTGCAGATGTCATCTACCAAAAGACTAACAGCAGTCACCTGAACATCAGACTTATGCCATGGAGAGTGAGTTAAGTATTCCGATCTGTAGTGTATAGGACTAGATAAGTAGGTATTCTAATCTCACTCCAGCACACTTGCTGTGTGCATGTGCATTTCCCTACAAAACATCTATAATTATCACACTTACTTATAAAGAGGCAGGGTTCTCCACAATTTTGGGTGTAGCAGGTGACGCAGGCCTCAGAATTCCTCTCCTCCATAGGACCTGCTTATTTCATCTAGCATAAGAGTACCTAAAGACCTGCTAAGGTTAGACTTGAGGCATGATGCATATGTCACATGCTGTGATCTGTAGTGTGTAAGACTAGATAGGTAAGGGCTCTAATCTCACTGGAAACAACTTGGAGTATATGTGTGCAGTGTCCTATAAACATTAATTAGTAGTGATACTATTCTCACTGTAGCCACATTTTACATCAGCCTATGGGATCACAGGATCTTTGGACTTTACTAGGCTAATGGCCCTTATAATCCTAGCCAAGTTCATACCCTTATTTACATGATCGGCACCTATTACCCTGTCCAAGGGTGACACAGACAAAACTCCCATGGTGAACTTACAGTCAAACAACCAATCATGCAGATTGCATCTGAAGAGGGTCAATGAGGTGTGCTGTTTGACATTACCTGGGAGCCTGTTGCAAAAGTCTGTTAAAACCTGGTAGACATATCTCTCCCTCCAGCATATTTTATTGATGTCACATACCAGGTTAAGGTCCTTACAGCAAGTAATCCATATGCCATTTTACTTACGGATGTGCAGCATTACCAATAAAGCAGGGTCACAGATTGCCTTGTATGCAAATCAGAGATCATCTCTGAGTAGTCAGTATGGCACAGACTAAAGTTACAGTTATTTCAGATGATTCCCGCAATACAGATTTTGAAGACTTGAATTTCCCTTGTAAGTAACCATTGTGGTCTCTGCAATGGCCACTGGTGCTTAGAAACTTTCATAACAAAATGGCCAGTGCACTCACATATTGGTCTGATGAGGAAAGGGTACATGGGGGTTATAACTACTTCATCTTTGGGTGACAGTACCCTCAGTTATGTCATGAGCAAGATATAATTCCCTTCTTACCACTGTGGAAACATGGTGATCTAAGGTAAGGTGGGTGTAAACCTGTGTGCCCAGGGCTCTCAACCTTGAGTATGTACTGGAGGTATTGTTACTGATGTTCTATGTAGCAGGGACATTGCTGGTACTGAAAGGAATGACACTACATATATTTGCATGGAGTTTAATGCCACAATTATGTCAACAATCATTTGGTCATGCATGACCCTCTTGTAGGATGTTGATGTAATTTGGAGAGTTTATGACCGCTGCCAGTTTACAGGCATCAGCAAACTGTGTCGGCCACAGACATTCACTCTGTGTTTGTATGTTGGATAAATGGATTCCAAACCTTAGAGGACCCAGGACTGAATACTGTGGAACATCACTGATTAGAGCTCTGCTATTGGAGGTGGACACCCTTATTCTGACTATATGAGTGATATCAGTGAGCCAGATAGTGATACCTCTAATTATATTACTGTTGATGGCTACCTGGGTGGGTTTGTCAATGATGTCTGAGTGGGGGATAGTGCCAAATGACTTGGTTACGTACAGGTGGTTCTATGTACATATGTTCCCTCATCCAGGTCACTGGTGACTGTCTCACAGATGTCCACCAGGTTTAACATCTCCCTATTACAGAGCCAAAGAGTATAGGTTCAAGTGTTTTTAGATTGCCTATATATTTGTTGATATGGTCCATGATGAGTTGCCCCATAGCCTTACAGATATGGCTAGTCAGGCTAATAGATCTATAGTTCCCATGGTCAATGGATGCACTACCTCTGTTCAAGGGGATAACAGTGGCCAATTTCCAGTCAGCAGGGATGCAGCCGATGGTTACATTATGATTGCAATGAGTTTCCAATGGTGTTTGTAACCATGTTGGATATTATGTACAGTGCAGCTTGGGATGTTAGCAGGTGCTACAGATGCTGCATTTGTCATCTTAGAAAGGCCATTTAGTACCTGCCCTTTAGTGATACAAGGTATGGAACAGGCTGCAGGTATGTCATGGTGTACATATGGAGGGGATAGGGGAGTGCAGTTGTCACAGAATCTGTCGGCCAAAGATTAGCTATGTCTACATTCTCATTATATGTGGTATCATTATGTATGAGTTTGCCAACAATATGGGCCTTTCCTTTTATGTTACACATGTAATTACATAATGCCTTGTGGTTGTCCTTTGTGGAGGAGGCTAATTTTGCCCCATACTTTGTTTGCAGGACTTTACTACAAAAACACTTATTTGCTTCTTTAAGATGAGAGGGAGTGCCATTATTTTACGAGAGCTCTCTCTCTCTCCTAATGTGAAACACCAATGTCTACCGCTTATTGTAAAGCCTGCTAATGGCAGTCATCCACCAGGCAGGTTTGCTGTGCCATGTGGAGCTTGTTTTGCCCCTGTCAGGTACAGGTGAGTCAATGCAGTTGTACAGGTGCTTGCATAAAGCATTGGTGTAGAGCTCAGCATAGCTGCCTGTTCCATCTGAGGGGAGTGGTGCAAGCAAGCTATTTATACCATCCCATAGTAGGTTATAATCTGCTTTGTTGAAATTTTTTACTTTATATGCTGCAAGGTTGGTGGGGGTGTCAGATGTGATACTTACTTTGAATTAGACCAGTTTGTGGTCCTTCATCAGGGAGGACATCACAGTGGAGAATATACAGTGTTCAACCATATTGGTAAACACCTGATCCAGTATGTTGTCTCCCCTTGTGTGGATGCCAATCCAGTGGTCCAGGGAACTGTAGTTAAGGAAGTTGACTAACCTCTGAGCAAGTGAGTTTGAGCATGAGGAATCTACCCAGGTAGTGGGTAGTTAAAGTCAACTAAACCCATCTTGTTTTGATGAATCATGACAGACTGACGTAGATTCATTTAAACACAGTGGGTGTCCTGATTCATAGAGTTGCTCCTGTAGCTGGCAATGGCTTGATTAAGTGCCCTAGAATCATTAAACAGCACCTGCAGTTTTTCCAGGGAATCATGCTGCCTTACCAATCTGTATGTGTATCTATCCTTAATGAATATGGATACACCACCTCCATTATTTTGCATGCTTTAAGTTTGAGGTCTGAACATGTGGAAGGAGGTGTAGTCTGGTATGGCTTTGGTGCTCTCCACAGCCTTGACCCAGGTGTCTGTGACTGCACAAATGTCTGCATCTTCCATGGTGGGGACAACTTCCACTGAGTAGAGTTTAGTGGTGCCATTCCTAGTGTTTAGCAGCATAAATGTGATGTTGTTTGTAGATGGGGTTCTCTCATTGGAAAGTTTTTCCTTGTGATACTGCCTACAAGGCACTCTATGTCATTGAAACAGCTTTGGTCAGTTGCCAAAATCCCAGGGGTGACAGATGAAGATGATCTCTGGCAAAGCATTGAGGTCATTTGAGCAGGTAATCCTAGGCTGACAGTGGATCCCATTATATTGACAGCACACACTATGGCAATTATTGACATTAATCATTTTCCATTTGTATGGAGCCATCATCCTAGATGATGGTTAAATGCAGCTCAAGGCCAAGGGCATACCTGTCTGAGAGGCATAGTCTGTCAGCCCAGTCATGTCTCTGCATACAGTCCAGAGAGGTATGTCTCAAGTCATACACATAAAAAGGAACTATGATGTAGTCATAACAGTACCTGATGTTGACAGACTTGAGTGTATGTGTGATAGGACCTATCCTGGCACCTCACAGAAAGGTGACTGTGACCTTTCCCTTATATAGCCTGGTGGGAGGCACATCAATGTGTCTCATGAAGTTTACAATTAAATACACAAAGTCACTGCTGTTGACTGGCATGTGGTTGAAAGGCAGTTTTCCAATGGACAGAATGCCGACTCAAAATAAATTGACTACACTACATATGAATTGGTAGTGTAGTTCGAGTATCTGAGTTTGGCATTGTGCACAGAGATCGCGGTTCAATGAGGAACAGGGAATTATACAATTTCCTCACTGTAGTGCGATCTCTGAGTTGGTGCATATAAGTTGCAGGGGATGTGGGGGGCACAGCCCCCTACATGGGGGGTGCAGAGGTGCTTGCCCCCTTGTAAAATAGTGAAATACATGCACCATTGACTATGGAATGTCACAGTACGTGAAGGTGCATAGCATGGTTGACGGATGTTGAATACATTGAACTACAAGTGTCGATATATTCAGTTTTGACCTAGACGGATTTTCTCTGTTCCAGATTCAGGATTTTGGGTTGATCATGTGACTGGTTGACTCATGCAGTTCCCAGGTTTCAATAGTAAACTGTCTCAGGATGTCATCACATATGAGTAATACATCTGATTTTGTGTTTTGTCTTAGATGTTTCACCAGTGAGACTGTGGTACATGAGCTATTATGTGTACTGTGTTCTGTAGAGGTATGATTATGTATAGTGAGCCTACATTTGGGTTTCTGAGGTGTCTGTTGTTTACTTATGTGTCTGGTAAAAACCTCTGCACATGTAGATATGTGTGATGTAGGTTTGGGTGGGGTAGAATGTGCTCCTTCTAGGCATTTACTACTCTGCAGTCATGGCCCCTGTCATTGGCCTCTGATTGACTTATTTTGCAGAAGATTGCAAATTAGGAGCTGCCATTGAATCTCACACTGATTCAATAGTTACCCAGGATGGGCTGACGCAGACATTCAGTTATTGTCAGAGCCATGCACTAACAGTAAATGCCAAGGAATGCACAATACTATCCCTTGTGAAGTCATCCACCTCTGGTAACTAACATACTGACCGTACACCTGCAACAGTTGAGCCAGTAGTCCGGGACTTATGGACATATAGAAAATGATCTATGACTGATCTATGAATGGTCTGTCACAGTTTGGTAATATTTAGAGATGCATTCTGTATTATGCAGCCTATAAACAAAGGTATGGCATGCAAATCCAAGACGGTCATAGTTCCATAGTATTTGGCATTCATTACACCTACCATTGAGTGCAATGCCACCTTTGGTATGTAAATACACAGACATAGCCAAAATCTGTCACATCCACAGAGATTCCACAATAAATCAATACACAGTCTACAGAGCATCTCCTATGCAGACTGCTTAAAACCTGTAACTGTGTATTCTGTCTCTGACATGGTTTGGAGGGAAGGTGTATGCCTGCCATGCAATGAGGTATCAAACCCCACTGTGTAACTCCTGCATATCCAGGAAAGGACTAGCACGAGAATTACCTCTCCTACACACCTACACCTTGACTGTTGGTATAAACAGGACATGCTGGACAGACAGGTATGTAGCCCAGACACTACACCCACTATGTAACAGGCTCCCAATGCATGTGAAGCACAGGTCTGACCTAACACAAATCATGTGCAGGTTACTCGACAGGATGGGGAACATGACAATTATAACTGCTTTAGGACAAATGTCTCTAATGGACACAGGGAAACTGTGGGTGGTTCACCTCACATTACCCAGCTTGTCCATGTGTCAGTTCCCATAACCCTGCTGACACTTACCAAGGGTATCAGACTTTGTCAGAGTTTAGGGGTGCATGGCTAGAATGAAAGACGGCCTTGTTTTTTAGCCTATTATATACATATGAACACATGGAGCCATGCAACTATAGCGTTTTACCTTTCTGATGACATTTTTCTTCTGTGCTGTCATTCCATCCTGTTCTCTGATATTGATGGGTTTATTTTAGATGTGAACCCATTGGTGTGTCCTACACAATACTAAATGTGAAACGTAAACAGTGCCATGAGACACCTTTCATTGTGTGACTACACAGCTATTACAACAGCATCCAACATAACATGTACAGCATAATGTGGTTTACACATTTCAAATGGCAGCATTCAAATTGTGCAACTGACCAGTACAAGTAGCATGTCAAATGTAACAATGGATGAAACAACTACATATTAATGTAGGTAGTCACCCTGTGCTTCACACACGTAGCTTCATTTCCCTGCATTGATAACAATGATGACAGGGATGTGGCACAGGTATCAGAATTTGCACAGAGTGTTGTATGCAGGTGTAGGAGGCCTAGGCTGACCCAATAGGTTTCTGAGCCTAAATGTGGCATGTGTGTCTGTAGGGGACCTGAGTGTGACAGTGGTATATAAATGTCTTCATGAACACAAACAAGCTCAGTGGTAGCCCTGCGTGAAGGCATGCTGAACAGCTTTGAGCCGTGCATGGCAAAGCTGAGAGTTCATCAGCTCCACCCCAAACATGAGATCTGGTTCTACTAATCTGATGCCCAAGGTCAGATGCTGGGCTACTACCTAAGCATGACTGCTGTCTGCTGGGACCATGTCCTCCACAGGAGCACCCAGGACCATGAGCCCATGGCCTGCCATGTCTTGATGTGGACAGCACACTCCCCTCTGGAGCGATGGATATACTGCCATAACAACAGCATGATTGTGCATGGTCACATGGCCTTTCAGCAGATGTAGTTGCTGACCTATGTCCATGACTGCAATGCTCAACTCCAACCACACATTCCATT
This sequence comes from Protopterus annectens, assembly GCF_019279795.1. Lineage (NCBI taxonomy): Eukaryota > Metazoa > Chordata > Ceratodontiformes > Protopteridae > Protopterus > Protopterus annectens. The sequence goes on along the minus strand of NC_056730.1, from coordinate 888,823,115 downwards.
ACAGAGAATGTGCATTGGAAGGCAGATAGTGTACGATCTCCCTCAGACGAACGTCTTTCCACTGTGTCAGCCAACCGATTCAGGGTATCAGCAATGCAGTGGAGGCAGTCACAGATGTCAGACTGTGCTGCATCCATAACCCTGAACATTCATCTGGAATTCTTTTCAGAACGTGCCTGTGCCTCTATGATGGCTCTAAACATATGCCGAGTGACAAATGATGAGACACCTGCAACAGGTGGTGGAGGGACAGCAGGCCTCCTATGAGCACCCCTATCAATCTGCCAGTGTGGAACCTCATCAACTGTTTGGCTATGGCCAGTGTCAACACTCACTGCAGCCACAGTAGACACACTTCCCTGTTCAATTTCCCCATCCTCCAACTGTCCAGTATCTGTGGCCTCAGGAGACTGGGTATGCGTAGGCATACTGACTGTGTGTGGTGATAATGAGAGCAGATGAAGGATGTAAACCTCTGTGACAGATTCAGCCCCTGCAACCCCCAGCTGTGTCGCACTCTGGACACCATCATCATCGGAGTCTGAAGAGAAGCTGACTTCAGGTTGTGAAGGGGACAATGACCAATCTACTAGACAGACTTAGAATACTGAAACAGGTAACTGCAAAAACAGGAATGCAGGCAAGAGGGCTTGAGGCACTCACACAGTAGAAGTTTCCAAAGTTTATTCTTCAGACTTTGCTTTAAATGAGGGCTTCAATTTCCTAACTATAGACATTAAAGATTTGTACACGTCCATCCCACATGTTGAGGGTGTTGAACGGCTCAGCCTGTTACTGCTAGAACTGGAAGCCCCTAGAAGTTTAATTTCTCTGCTCACTGAACTGTTGGACATAGTGTTGTCTAATAATTATATTACCTTCAACAACAGGTTTTTCGTCCAGTCTATTGGTGCAGCAATGTGCTCCCCATGTGGAGCCAGCTTCGCCAACCTAGTGATGGCTTCTTGGGAAAGGGAGTTTATTTTAAATGTACCTGAAATTAGAAGCCAAATACACTTTTATACAAGATACCTGGACAATATCTTTATGTTGTTTAAGGGTGATGAGGTGGAAGCTAACACTCTAGTGACATACCTCAATAATACCACTGTTTTGTTTACAGTTCACACATACTTTCCACATGGAAAGAATGGCTTACCTGGATGTTGACTTAAAAAAGGACCTAATTAATGATTGCTATACAGCTCGTATTTTCAGGAAAGATACCTACTCGAATGCTTTTTTACATTTTGACAGTTGTCATCCACTATTTCAAAAGCGTTCAGTGGTAAAAGGCCAACTAGTACGAACAGCTCGGATGGTTTCCACACAACAGGAGTTTTTACTAGAATGTAATCAACTTTAGGATATGTTTATCAAGAGGTGATACCCTCTACCTATGGTTAGGGAACTGGTAAGAGAAGTACAAAACAAGAGGCATAGGGGCATGTACCAACCTATACTGGGGGTTAAAATTAATGAGGAACAAATAGAAATCAACCAAGTTCGGATGGTTTATGATGATGCTCCTTTTGTAGGGTCCACTTTTAATACTACTTTTAGTAGCAATAGTTATGATATCAAAGACATCATTAATAAGAACTGGGATTTAATAGTCCTTGACCACAATTTATATGCTAAATAGAGGGGACCCCCTAGAGTAGTTTTTAGACGTGGCAGGAATTTAAAAAGCTTATTACAGACTAGGAAGGAAGACAATTTTGGAAGCAGGAGGAAATGGATGATAAAGTGTAGCATGTGCCCCCAATGCCCCTTCATGGAGATTGGGGTCAACTTCTCGATCAGAGGAGTGCCCTATGCGTCAAAGGGAAAATTTGACTGTAATAATAAAAGTAAAGCCTATTTGGCCCAATGTCAAGCCTGCCCAGCTTTTTATATTGAGAAGTTGGACAGGAAACTAAAAGAAAGGGATTACGAACACCTTTACAGCATTAAAACATCAAAGCAGGAAAATGCTCTGGCTAGACATGTGAGTGCTTTCCCATTACACTCTTTTAAATTTAGAGTGATTGACCAGGTTATGAGTGATGTAAGGGGTGGCCCTAGTTCATTATTCCTAGAAAAACTGGAATTAATATGGCAACTTCGTACTAGGGCCTGCTACCCGCCAGGACTGAATGAAGTTTATTCCATATCTTGTATCCTTAAACTAAAGAGTTTAATGAGGTGAATATATACCTTATTCACTTCAGCCTAAAAGAAAGGTTTCATATTTTTGCTTAAACAGGGTATGTTAAATATTTATCTAATAGTCAAAAATACATTTATTCGTTCAGTTAGGTATATACACGTTTATACATATACATGGTTATTCACATTCACTTAGTTGTTATCTACACATGAATGTGTTTGCATTTGGAGTTGTTTATGTGAATGTGTACACTCTTATTCCATCTTTTATCATATTCACCGGACGTCTTTTACAGGATGGTTTTCTCTGCTCCAGTCTTTATAGCTTTTTAGCTTGATGGTTTTAAATTCAGACAACATGGGGCTAATATAAATGTTTTGTTATATATTTCTTCATCCTACTTTTTAGAACTGTCATTATTAACTACTATTGAAAGTTATTTAAGATTTTAATACTTTTTCACACAGTGGCAAAGTATTTTATTTTATACTGTTTTCAATTTTACACTTCTTTCTTGACTTCTCACTTTTTACTGTTATCTTAACTACTGGTTTTAATGTTAGCATGGTTTTTAAATATTTCTGAATATACTTTTAAAAGGTCTTTTAAGAGTGTTTTCGAACTGATGAGCTATATTTATATTTACACATATACAAATATATTTACTGCATACATACTTGTTTTACAAGAAGCTGGATTTTTAAAGAAGCATACAATGGGTTAATTGTTCTTTCCTGCTTACCTTGGGGGCAGGTTTGCCTTTTGCTTGGAGGAAGTTGATGTGGTTTGAACTTGTATATACTGTTTGAAACATTCTTATTGCAACTGTCTGATGAAGTCTCACTAAAGGGTGAGACGAAAAGCGCTTTATGGTTACTGTTTTTTATTGTTTTTATTGTTTGTTTGAAGCAAAGTCTGAAGAATAAACTTTGGAAACTACTACTGTGTGCGTGCCTCAAGCCCTCTTGCCTGCATTCCTGTTTTGACAATGACCAGTCTTCCAGGTCACCTGTGATATAAAGGGGAAAGCATCACATTGATACCTGCAGTACTATGTTTCAATATATGTTAAGCTGTATACACTGCTGTCACTATTACAGATTTGTACAACTCACAAATCTGCGATAGTAGGACCTGAGGTCATTCATTTCTAACCCAAATGTGTAAATATTTCAGAATAACAGCTCTTTAAACTGGAGTCTCATGAGCAATACATAAATTATGTACACTGTCAACATTCTGCTGAAATCTACACAGTTTACATGTATGGCCATCTGAAAAGTCCTGTCAATACTGTGAAATCAATCACTGTGGTCACACATACAAGACCTAGGTATGACCACAGTGTGTACAGTCAGAACATATCATACTATTGTACTCCCTAATTATTGTATTTTGCTTATATTTCTGTGGAGCTTTTCTCCCCAGGCCTCCACTGAAAACGGGCTTCTATCCCAGATGGACTTTATATAAATAAATAAATAAAGTATCTCCACATTTGTCAGTCATGAAAACAGTGCATGTATCCAGCCAGCAGGCCTGGGATGACACTTTAGCTAATACCTTGAAGTAAATCTACATCTGTGACAAAAACGATTTGTGCTTACCAGTGATAGGGTCACAGCCTCTTCCTATTCCTCGCAGTCCTGAAAAACAATTGAGGAAGAGGTAGTGTAAACAGCACCACATATTACAGTACAGCACTGGTAGTAAGTACAAATATCTCCCAGTTACAGCACCTACTATGATGGCAGGTACAAAAAGATTCACTGAGCTCACCACCAAAGGCAGTAAGAGTGGAAACCAAGTAAATGTAGAAGGCAAACCTGCTGCTACTGGATCCAGACAGCAGCAGCAGGATTGTGTTTTATTTTGTTAATAAAGGAATTGATTTTAACAATTTCAATCATTTTACTTCAGCTTGGGTGGCAGTAGCAGGTTTGCTTTCTACTATGATGACAGGTATGTGGGTCACTATCTCTGCATGAGCTTAAAACTGCTGGTAACCTACTTCCTCCATCCCATAAAACACCTGACACCCATGTAAAACTATGTGCAGTCTGCCACACTAAATGTTACAGTATTCTGATGCTGATTCAACTAAACATACCTGGATGCTCTTCTTGGGTGGAAATGTTGGCACCTACATCCATGATATATGATAAGATGGAAGTCTGGGAGCTGTCCTGTGTTGCAAGGTTAGCCAGGAATTCCTCAGTGGCTGTCAGAGGTTGTTCCACTGCAGGTCCACCAGCAGTGACCTGACAATCCCTGGCCACATTCTGTGCTCTTCTGTGTGCTGAGTGGCTCATGTATGTGGCACAGTGTCACACCTACTCATATGTGCAATTCTAATGCCCCACAGTTTTTATGTTATGGACCAGTTCATACCACAACGCTTGTCACTCCTGCCTATTTGCCCTCCCTCTGGACAGCAGGACTTGGTAGTGTTGCCATAATGACTCAGTTATGAGGTTGTTCACCTCTGTGAAAGGTTGCCAATGTCTGGTGTGCATGTTATCACTTGGAATACAAAATAATGAGAACACATGTCAGGATGTCAGGATCACATACATGGGTGCACAGTATGTACAGATACACCAATTAAGGAAGGCTATCAGTATCCCCAGCTTGATTACACATTTCACATGCAAGAATGTGCCAATCAATCATACAAATGATGTGGAAGCAACTAGGATAGTGGCAATACTAACCTACACCTACCTGTGCCATGACAGATATTCACATGTGATCAGACATCCAACACAGGAGTCCACTTGTAGTGTGGCCCATAGCAGGAACTCCTCCCCGCCATAACATATGTATATAGTACAATGCCATAAAACAGCTACCAACAAAGGCAGTATCCAGGAGACCTGTGTCCCTAGTTAGCAGACAGCATTAAACACTTGCTGTAGTGTATATCCTCTGTAGGTGTTACACAGCTGCAGATCAATGGCATGTCACCTGTACAGTTCTAAGAAAGGCTTACTGATGTAATCCTCATTCCCCCTAAGTATATTAAAACAGGTCCCCTTCAGATGGTCGAACTTTTAAAAGCTCGACTTTCATATGGCCGAGATCATATGATCGAACTTTTAAAAGTTCGAATGGTCGGAATGGGGATCTCCATAGAGAGCGGAACAGGAAGATTTCCCTTTACTGCAATGAAGTGCGATCTCGGAGTTGGCATATTTAAATAGAGGGAGGTGTGGGGGGAGCAGTGCGGCTTGCCCCCCTGCTAACACTGTTTAGTTTTTTTTGTTTGTTTATTTTTTTTTTCACATTCAAATGTTCAATAATATGGTCTAGGCCATATGAAAGTCGAACACTTGGATGTTTAATTATGTGAAGCAGACCCATTAAAACATATGCATCATGTTGATAACAAAAATGGTTACATACCTGATGGAGTACAATACTCTTCTTTTGAAAGATACAGAAATATACGTGTTGTGACAATGAGTTCACCATAGAAAGTAACTTTCATACACAATGAACACTCCAAAGACCGAGGATTATCCTAAATATTACTGTTTATAATTTATAATAATTTTATTATAATTTTATTAAAACTGTAAAAACAATTTTTTTTAGGATAATAAGGTTTATGGATATAGTTTTGTACATGTTTTTAAATCAGAACACATGACAGTTTACTTCAGTGCTATGCTTGCATGGAGTATAATATCCTTTTTTTTTTGTTCTGTCTCTTTAAAGTTTCTTTAAGTTGTTAATAGCTTTGTGGCTACTCAGTGATTTTAGTTCTGGTGTTCATATCTGATGAAGTGTTTTGATGAAAACGTACATAATAAACTAGTGGCATTAAATACTAGAAGTGCCTGCCTTTTATTTGTTTGGGATTATTTGTGGCTATATATCTACTGGAGTTGTTTGCATCCTCAGTCATTGGAGTGTTCTGAGTGTTTTAGTGACTGGGGATACCCCTATTTGATTCACGTTTTATTTCATACACAATAGTTTCCCTAGCTAGGAGTTTGCCTTTTTAAGAATGGCTCTCATTAGCAGGTGATTGCCACTGAAAAAATCTGTACTTGAATAATGCTATCTGAAGCATACACAACATTTGCAGTGTAATCAGGCAATCCCATGCAACTACTGAAGGAGATATAAGGTCTCAATGTGGAATCCATCCCCTTTCTCATATGATGGGGTGGAAATGCTGGGCAGGAATACTACATCAGCACAGACAGGATGTTTGTAGTAGACAATTACTACATGCAGATATGTGTGCTATAGGCTGCAGCTGCTGCTGCAGGCAATAAGCATAGTGAGAGAGGCTGCAGAATGTGGAGGATAACAACGGTGTGACCAGTGGCAGCCTTGGTGTATAGCCAGAGCGTGATTGAGGGAACCCATCCCACAGGATATTGCGGTATGTGTTTAAGGTAAGTATGTTAGTCAAAGGTATAATTAACACAGTAAAAGGCAACATGTGTTGCGTCCTTGAATAAAGTAGGGGTACATTTACAATTATGTCAACCATTTGGACAACTGCCAAATCACGTGTCATTTTATGACAGTTGTCTGGAATGTGTATGCTGGAACTCCTTGTTGCTAGCATGACCTCCATATGTATATGTTAGTTGTACAGCTGTGCTTATCTGTAATATCAGTGGCAAATGATTGTGTGCTGCAGTCTGATATTATTGGGCCTCCTTTGTACTACATAACTTAAAATCCTCTGTGAATGCATAGTAATGCATGATCTGACACTCTATGCACTTTCTAGTGTTGTAATAGGAATATGCGAACTGTGGTCCTAACTGCAGACCTTTGACTTCTATCATTGTACAGCAGACATTCCATGTGAAATGCATTGGATGGATAAATAGTTGATGACTCAGTCATTCATTCCAGAACTCACAATGGTCATTTACACATACATGTATTTTAAATCCTGCACACCACTGGATTTGAACCCAGGACCATGTGCAACAAAATTAATGTTTTTAAAGCATTTAACAGCTTGAGCTACTGAGTGACCGATACAATAGATGTATTTTTCAACATAATTGCACACTTGCAGGCTGTTACATACCTCATTTACATCCATTATTCTGTGTCTGGATTTCTAGTGACTTATTCCCGGTCAACAAATATAAATAAATAAATAAATAAATAAATAAATGATATTCCTATAGCAGACTCCAGGTTACACTCCCGTTTTTTCCATTACTCTTTAAGCAAATTTGTACAACGTGGTGTGATGCACAGCCCTGCTTAAACACACTGATGGGTAACTTGGCAATTGGTATGTTTTGCTTATACCACCTGTGTTAATTAAGAGGTGTGTGGTGTGGCGGGTTGATGCACTGTTCTGCAGGTGTGATGGTCCTGGGTTTGAAATAGGGCACAGGTGTACATTTTGAATGGGATTATTATTATTATTTCACATACGTATATCAATATAGCACCATTTAGCTGAGCTTACCGATGGTGTGTGTCACTCAGCACTGTGCAAAATATCTTTAAAGAAATAAAAATGGGGAGATAGGACAGTGGTGAAATGGGGAGCAAGCAGGGGGAAAAACATAGTGAAAGGCAGGTAGGTATGTGCAAGAAGGGTGTAGGAAAGAACCATGCCTATGCATTTCTTGTACAGCAACAACTGTGCACTTTAACAGATTTTTTAGCTGAATTTTGACTGTCACCCACCCCGGAGAATAGGGGTGAGGACAACATATGTGCATTGTCAAGCCAATTGGACCAAATTATGTGTGTCCTGTGGACACGTGTGTGAAATGTAGAGCTATGTACGGGGCAATAGTATTTTTTTATTTATTTAATAGAAGATAATAATGATTAATCAAAAGAAATAGAAAGGAATATAATGAGGAACACAACAATAAATAATGTAAATGAAAGTATATTAACAGCAAAGCAATATGGAATTATATATAGCGCCAACATAAGAGGTAGCTACAGACAATATATTAATATCAAATCATAATAATATTTATAATTAATAAATTAAAGAAGAGAAAGGAAGGGTGAAAGAGGAAAAACATTAGTAACTTTGCAGGTAATATTACTATACAGACTACTGTTACATACTTGTAAATATCTAAGATTTCAGTTGTGAGTACAGTGACTGCAAATATTGTATAGATGATGTTGCACGTACATAGCTCTCAACCTGTTAGCATGGGACATTATGGGTCATGCCCTACCAAATGGTGGCATAACTACAGGGAGCATTTTTATACAGTGTACTCCCTACTTCTCAAAACCTCCTAGATTTATCACTTGTCACAAACTCTCTAACTTCCATTCAGAAACCTTTAATGCCCTCCTCTCTAAAGTAAACTGGAAATTCCTTACCAACTCCCACTAGAAGAAGCAGTTCTAGCTTTCAACTCCACCTTCCTTAGCATCTTAAACTCATTTGCTCCCCCTCGCAAAGTCCGAATTAAGTCCCCATGAAATCTAATCCTAAAAAATTCTTGAACTCTATTAACCAAATATTACTTCCTGGTAGACTTAGCTTCCCCAGTCTGGTCTATATTATATTATCGCATGCTTACAAAAGTGAATGATAATTAATCAACCTCATGTAAGCGAAAGCTTACAATGTCGAAACCTCAGGACAGCGATTTTTTCCAAGGGAAATAAAATTGCTGTTCCAAAAAAATAAAAATAAATCTTTAAAACATTATATAAAGTGGGGGGGGGTTACCCCCCCACACAACCAACACCCCCCCCCCACTTAAATATACCAATTCTGAGATCGCACTACATTACCGAAAACGTCAGGGAAAGAATTCACTTAAAAGCCACTTCGCTATTTTGCCTTTTCATTCTTTTATGTTCGATCAAGACACATTCGACAAAATGTGTCTGCAATCATGTAATAGGAACTCCCCCCAATCCATGCCTAGACAAGACATCTGAAGAAACTGCCACTATCTTCAATACCTATTTTATCGATTCAATATCTAAGCTACTGAACCCTAACCCAAACTCCTCTACTGCTAACATCTCCAACTTTTCTGAACCTAATCCTAATACTATCTCCTCAAGTACCTTTTCCCTCAAACCTGTACCTACTAGTTAATTCAAAACTCTACTCTCTAAATTAAAACCATGCTCAGCATCAGCTGACAATATTCCTTCCACATTTCTTATGCTAGCAGCTGACTCTCTTGCTCTCCCTGTATCTATCCTAATTAATCGCTTCTCTGAATCTAAAGTCCTTTCCATCTAGAAACAATGCTACACTCTACCTATGCATAAAGGAGGTAACTCCTCTGATATCTCCAACTTTAGACCTATCGCTATCCTCTCCCCTTTCTCTAAAGTACTAGAAAAATGTATTCATAATAAACAAGTTATGCAGTATCTAATACAGGAAAATCTGCTTACACCCAGTCAACATGGCTTCAGACCCAGATATAGCACCACTACAGCTCTATTAGCCTTCCTCAACACTGTCTCTATAGCCATGGACAACCATAAACTTATTTCTTGCCTATTCTTGGACCTCTCAAAAGCTTTTGACACTGTCTCACACTTTCTTCTGCTGCACAAACTGCATAACCTCAACTTCTCCTCTGATACTGTTGCATGGTTCTCCAGCTACCTCACTGATAGATCTCAATCAGTGAGATGGCACTCTGCACTCCCCCCGCCTCTCCCTGTAAAAATGGGTGCACCTCAAGGGTCTATCTTAGGATCTTTACTTTTTAATGTCTTTACTAATCAGCTCTATGCCTCCTGTCTTCAGTCATCTTTAGTGCAATATGGAGATGACTCTACAGTCATCACCACAGCCCACTCTCCCTCTAAGCTCTTCTCAGCTGCTCAGGCATCTTTTAACTTAGTTGAAACATGGCTCTCCCAACAACCAGCTCATCCTTAACCCTAAAAAACAAAGCTGTTACTCTTCCGACCTAAAAAGTTCAACAATATTAAACCCTCCTTCTCCATACAGTCCCTTAATAGCACTCCCATTCAGGTAGAATCCAGCACTAAGCTCTTAGGCATAACCATCGATGATCAGCTTAAATTTGACTTGCATGTTAATACTGTACCAAAAAGACTCATTCAAAACTAAGGCTCCTTTACCGCAACAAGAAATTCCTTACCTCTGAAGCCAAGATTACTCTCTTTTTTACCTACCTTCTACCTAGTCTAATGTACAGTTCTCAAATTCTCACAAATCTTAACTCAGCACTCCTGACCAAACTCGAATATACCTACAACAAAGTTGCTAGATTTGCTGCCCAACAAACCTACAAATCCCATCACTGTCTCTCTCTAAAACACCTAAACTGGCTTGAATTACCCCACCAGCTTCTTCTCTCTCAGCTCCAGATCATCCATTCTATCATATACCAGCCTTCCTGCTACCCAGCACTATCCCCTCTCATCTCCCATTATTCTCCCTCCAAACCTCTCCAAAGCTCTAACCAAGACCTACTACAAATCTACAAACCCAAGTCTAAAGTTGGACGCAACATGTACAGCTAGCATCCCACTATTGCCTGGAACAGGCTCCAACCAGAAATTAGGACCCTTACACATCCTAAACAATTTAAGACAGCCACCAACGAGCACTTTAAAAGTCACTGGTCCTGCCATTGCACTCTCCCTTTTTAAACATCCTCTACTTCTCATACCTTAATCTACTTTCTGTCCTTAACTCACTCTTCTCACTAGCTGTCTCTGATCTTCCTTGACTACTGTTTCTAATGTCTTCTAAAATCTATTAAGCAAATCGCCTCAGAGAAACATTCTATTGTAATTGTCTTGCCTTCATGCAACTACATTATGATAAAATTTGTTTTTTGTAACCACTTACCCCAAAAACTATATTCATCTTAATGACATATTTCTTTTTATACATCTTGAAATAGTTTTGCTATACTCCTGATTATTGACACTGTATAACATTGTATTGCTACTTAATGCCTTGTAATAATCCTGTAACATTGCTATTTAATGCTAATTTAAACCTATCTATCTTCTATCATTTGGTTTTACACTATTTCAGTGTTTCTTATACAGACCACTAGAGGGGGGTGTTGTATTAGATTTGTAAACAAACATAGTTATTCATAGATATTTTTCAACTTTTTAACTTTTTAACAATTTTAAGACATTTAATTCAACATATTTATTGATATATTCAATAATATTTACATTGATTGTACATTAGAACAAGCATTTCAAATATAAAATATGGTTTTATATGTATATTGCTCCAAAACACATGCCATTGATGAATTATTCATGAATTGTTGGTTTTCATTGGACCTTTTGAATGGAATTGTGTATATATATATATATATATATATATATATATATATATATATTAGTCATTAGTTAATTGTTTAATTAGTACAACTGATGTCTGAGGAAGTCTGAAGTTCAGACGAAAAACGCTGTATTTTAGTTGGCGTTTAACGCTCTTATTTTTCATTTTAAATAAACGCTTGTGATTATTACTGGGCTGACCGGTGTTTTGCGCTCCTCACAGTGCTTTCGATTGTTTATTGGTGTTATTCGCACTGTTTCTTTCCTTTTTGGTTTCTTAAAATCTGGTATTTAGACACATGGATAACTGCCCAGGACTTCAGTTAACGTACCCATATACCATGTTTATTGACTGAGTGGACTATAGAGCATTATTTTAGACAAAAAGACCAGAACACAAGCTTAAACCTTACTATAGATACTGCACTACATTTTTTCTGACATTTTTTGCTGCATTATTTATTGAGTTACATGTAACTCTTGACTGATGTCAGATTAGAGCATACATGCAGTTAATGCAGGAATAGTGAACATTTTATTTGAAAGCATTCGTTATCAAAGCACCATCAGCGATTAAAATGTATTTATTAATGTTATTTTTCAATTCTGGCATGTAGACCATGGATAGCTGTGTAGGACTTCTGTTAACTAACCCATATACCCTGTTCATTTATTGAGTGCAGCCTACAGCCTATTTCAGACAATGACTAGACCTGAACAGTAACTGTTAATCTGGGTAGACCCCAACATTAACTGATGTTTGGAATCTATACTACACATTACTACATGCTTACTTGCTTTAACTTGCTTTACCATTTCAGGCAGGCAGTGACACATTAATAAAGATGTAGGATATCCCAGGTATGTCATACCTGACTGTTAAGACTGCGAACTCTGCAAGTAATTTATTGTATAATTACATTATGCATTAAGTTATTACTTTGATGTTTTCCTACTTACCACATGATTGCCTCATCCTGGCCAATTGCCCTGCATGGGACTGGACATTGCGAGCCCTCTCTTCTGCAGCTATGGTAAGAGAAACAAACCATTATACACACCAGTTTTACACATATTCAGCTTGTATATTTCAAAATTACTAGCAAACATACTTACATATCTGTGGGGTTTGCCCACCCCTAGCCTCTTGGACCCAGGTGTCCAAGGTTTCCCTCTTTCTACACTTCAGGTCATCATAGTGGGGATGACACTGCTCATCAGTGCGGGGGATACCAGTAGCACTGGTAAGTTCCCCGGCCAACTGAGCCCTTGTAATCACCCTGCAGTAGCTGGAGTTCTTAGTTCTTAACCAGGAGTCCAACAAACACTTTGGACTCCAGCACTCCCCACTTCTGCACACGAAAGCCCACTCCTTCTCCAGCAGCAGCAGGCATATCCACAGCCAAGTTAGAACTCCAACCAATGATGTGAAAGTTCCACCTATTGGCCTTTAAATAGGCTGAATTCCCAACCTTACAAGTCATGCTGTAACTTTCAAAAAAGCACCCCTTCGCTTAACATCATGCAAACTTGCAGAAGCCATGTGTAAGCACAGCTTAGCAATGCATAAATAGGAATTGACCATTGACCATGTTTAAGCGCTGCTTAGCATCTTGCAGCTTTTCCAAATGTAACAATTTTTTTATTTTAAATTAAACAGATGTTTCAGTTACAGGACACATTTTCACAGCGATAAATGTAAAAAGTATGATTGCTCAGGAATTAACCCAGGACCTACTACACTGTAGATCATGAATGAACCTATCTACCCACTGGGATAGTGAAGGAGACTTGTATATCTTCACATATACTACAAGGTGTCTGTAAATGTAGCGCACCTTCAATGCACGGGTTTTCATGTTGCTAAGCAAGGCAGAACTACAACAATTGAATACATCTGGTTTCTATTTTTAGATGTCTGGCAGACGTTTGCTGTATATGTAACTGCAGCTAAACATAGCTATGCAACACACCACACCGCGAAAACAAGCACGTGTAAAAAAAAAAAAAAAACAAAAAACAAAATAAAAAATGAATTAAAATTGAATACATCCGGTTTCTATTTTTAGATGCCTGGCAGATGTGTACTGTATATGTGAGCAACACTAAGCATACCTGTGTAACGCGCCATCCTGCACAAACAAGCACATAAATGTAAAAAACTAAAATTAAAATTGTAATTTCATGCAGTACTATCTGTTGTTCACCTTTTGGTCCAGGTTGAAGCGCAGAAAGGTATTGTGCTCAGCTCACCAACTGTCCAGAAGTTTTCTGGACAGTCCACACGTACGGCACAGCCTCTACAGTGTTGTTTACATGGATTCAAAATCCATGTTACTGTGCTCTTCCTCGGCAGCTCTCTATAATTAATATGTATGGTGCACTGCTGAGTAAGAACTGTGGCTGTGTACACAGGTACATTCCTTGTAGGCTCTTCAGGGAGCCTACACATATTTTATTGAATCCTGGGGCAGGCCTGTGGCTAACAATAGATACTAAACATATCATGAAACAAAGAGATAGAGCCTGTTCACACTATCAATCAATTAAAAGCTAAACTTCCCTCCAAAATTATTGCCAATTAAGAAATGTAGCCTAAAAACACATCCAAAATGATAAAAAGTCTTACTACACATTAGTCCAACAAAAACATCAAAATAACCCCCAGAAATTCTTGGCTATCATAAAAAAAACTCTTAAACCCAGGACAATAAACTAGTTCCACCCCCAGCCTCCCTAACACCACCGAGAGCACAGCAACCAAATTTAACTCACATTTCATAAAGTCTATATTGTCCCTAGTAAAAAACAAAAACAACACTCCACTAATTATTCCCAATAGTTTTACCCCACATCCCAACTCTTTTTCTATTAGACCTATTCAGACCAGCCTCATAAAAATCTCCTACAACTAAAACCCTCAACACTTGCCGCTGATCTACTTCCCAATGAATTTCTTCAAATATCATCAGACTCCATCTCATATCCAGTCTCCCTACTCATCAACCATTCTATCTCTGAACAATATGCTCTTAAACTTAGGAAAATCTCTCATATCATCCCCTTGCATCAAGGAGACACATCCACAGAATTATCTAACTACAGGCCACTTGCCATACTCCCCCACCAGCCAAAATGTTCGACAAATGCATACATTCACAACTCCTGCCCTATCTACTTCACAATAACCTTCTCTCCAGCTTTCAGCATGGTTTTAGACCAACACACAGCACCACAACCACTCTTTTAGGCTTTATAGGCACAGTCAACCAGCACAGGAACAATGGTAAATTCATATCACCCACTTTCCTCAACATGTCTAAGGCTTATGACACAGTATCCCATCAAAAACTATGCAGCAAACTATCCACCATAAATCTCTCCATATCAACTATCTCATGGTTTCACAGCTATTTGCATGAACACAAACAAGGAGGCAAATGGCCAAATGACATCTCAGTCCTGCTGCCTGTCTCAGTATGTATCCCACAAGGTTCAATTTCTTGGCCATTACATTTTGCTATCTTCATCAATACACTCAGTACAGCATCCAACCTAGTAACAACTGTTCAGTATGCAGATGATTCCTCACTCATCTGCAAAGCTCCCTCCCTCTCTGAACTTCTGGACAGAACCCATAAAGCCTTCACAGACACAGAACAGTACCTTACTGATAACCAACTCATAATTAACCCATGCAAGACAAAACTTATGCTATTCTCAAATAATAGAACACCTGACCCCCCCATTCCCTTTTATCATTCACTCCTCTAATAATACCAGAATTGAACCTGTTGACAATACCAAGCTACCAGGAGTCACAATTCATAACTCACTAAAATATGAAAACACATAGCACTATCCATTAAAAAGGTCCACGTCAAACTTGGCTCACTGTACAGAGCCAAACCATTCCTCACTCATACCTCCAGGCAGTCTATAGCCAGAACACATCTGCTATCCACTCTGCTGTATGCTTTTCCTATTTTCACAAACCTTAGAAAATCTAACCTAAGCAAATTAGAGGCCGCTACAATAAAATAGCTAGATTTGCTACTAACTTCCCTAACAGATCACACTACTGCTCAGCTCTCTACCAACTAAAATGGATTGAATTACCAAATATTCTTTCTCTCAATCAACTTACAATTGCCCACACCATTATACACCAACCACACAACTGCCCTGCCCTTAAAAAAATGAGTTCAACCTTACTCAACCAGTTGTACCCTGCGGTCATCCAACAAGCTTCTACTAAAAGTCATTAAAGCCAACAATAGTTTGAGATTCCCTGTTCTCTAATCAAATAGCAAAACCTGGAACACAACATTACTAACTCTTCTAAATTTAAACTACTCCTCAAGGAACACCTCACCAATAATAGGTTGTGTTCCTGCATTACCCCAGAATGACATGGTCTTGCTGTGATAAGCAGCACACCCAACTTGTTACTCAGATACTGTTTGCATGTACCCATACCCCCCCACCCAACTACTATCTTCACAACCTTTCTCTTATACATGATTCAGCAAGTTATCCAGTGCAGTTACTGACTGTTGTCTCCCATGCAACTCAAATCACCATGATGTATCTCTGTTTACTCGAACACCTATAGCCAATATGATACTTGTCTATTTGATCTCTATATATTTTTTATTTGAATTTTGTATAAAAATGAAACAGAATATGCTATGTTGTAATCTGTCATATTATATATGTACTATTTCTACTTGTGATCTTATAAAATGTAATGGAACATTTCTCCCTGGGCCTCTGCTAAAAACGGACCTCTTGCCCATTTGGACATTCCTGGTAAACAAATGTAAAATAAATTAAAATAAAATAAAATAAATAAATGTCTCTAACTAAGGAGTTTGGGTATCAGCTGTAAATAAACATCAGTTGAAATTTGGTCTTCTCTTCCAAAAAAGTTATTTTTTTAGAAACCATCCAGGTCAGCCTTACAAACTGCCCTTTAACAATGCTTCATTTTATGAAAACGGTGGTAACTGCTGAAATGCAAATATGCACTGGAAAATGTAGGCTGACACTATATTGTGAAAGTGAAATTGCCATTAGTGTTCTTTTTTTATTGAAGTGTCAAGGTAATCAATTTCTTGGGCATTAAATTGATATGTAATCCTCAAATAAATGGTTGTACTTTCCATATATTCAACACATTACATTATGTCCATCTCTGCACCTTCTCAGAGAATAAACATATCATCCAAAAAGCATAAACATAACTTAAAATATTTATAGAATTGTGACTGAAACAATTATTTCCCTTGCCATGATAGCATTACCAAATTTGCAAATGCTGAGTCATAAGCTGCCCTATTGCAACACCTTTAACTTGCTTGTATGTTTCACCCTCAAAAAATATTCTGAAATAAATTTGACATCATTTGCTGAAAAAATTACAAGTTAAAAAGGCATCATGGAAGAAATCTAAACCTATATTTTGAGGTATACTACAAAATAAATCAATTACATTAATTGCTAAAAACTTCAGCTCACTTCCCCAAAGTTGTGGTTTTAATCTTCCTAAAAAATGCCAGGAGTCTTTTAACACAGAATTGTGTTCTGAAGAAATACTGGTTCAGGAAGTCTATCTACTACTACCATGAATGGATACATTTTCAACACCTGGGCAGCTACTATTGGCCTGAAAGACAGCTTTTTTACATTGTATGTACTTTGGGGATTCTAGAAATCACTGAAATAATGAGAAAAGTGCTTTTGTTTTAAACTGAAAATCTATGGTGTCATTTGATCCTGTAATAAACCTTCTTACAGATAAAGGTCTTTTTTACCTTTCATTTTTTTTCAAATAATTTTTTATTATTTTACAAATAAAAACAATGCATACATAAACGGAATACAGAACCTTCCTCCATTAGAAACATGTAAATGTGGAAGTAAAAAATACAATTGCAGAGTACAAAGGAAATAAGAGGAATATAAAGCTGTGGGAGGCATTGTGACCTAAGTAAAAAACAAAAAACAAAATAAAGACTATTTACAAAAAAAAAAAAAAAAAAAAAAACACCATGCTACCTTGAGTGAAAACAAACAGTACTAATATGAGAACTGTAAATGTAAAATAACAACACCCTAGTGGGTATAATCTGAGGGGGAAAGCAATATCTAAAAAGAGAGATAGAAAGAGAGAGAAGAAGAGAAGACAGGTAGATAAGTAAGTAGATAGATAGATAACGAAAACAGAAGGGAATGTCAGATAGAGTGTGGACGTAAGACATTAGTCACATAAGATTACATCTAATATGCATTTCCAAAGTTTAGTGAAGTAGGCTTTCTTCCCAGGACAACTAATAATGAGTTTTTGTGCTGATATATGTTTGGTTGCCATCTCTTTGAGACCCTGCCAACTCATCTTTGTGCGATCGAACCAATTGTAGGTGATGTAAAGTTTAATTAGAGAACAGAGAGTGATTAGAATGTGTAGGTGCAATTTAGGCATCTTAAAAAGGGGAATATTTAATATGGCTGTATGCCAAGAGAGTGTGGAATTGTAGTAACCCATTTTTTTAAGTCTCACTTTGAGAGAACACCATAATTTATAAGAATGGTTGCAGTGCCACATAATATGAAGAAGATCTGCTCAAGCAAGGGCAACATGAGCAAGCAGAGGAGTTATTAGGACTAAATTTATTGAGTATTACAGGTGTATAGTATGAGTTGTTATTCAACATCAGTTGGGTATATAATAGTTTTTTGAAGGGGGCGAGTTCTAAGGTGGTTTTTATGGCTAAAAGCTTTTGATCCTCCGTGATAGAAGAACCTAAATTGTCCCAATAAGTGGAAAAAAGGCAATTATTATTGTATAGTAATGGTTTTAGTAATTTGTAAGAGGAGGAAATGTTTTTTTTGGGGTTAGAAAGAGTAGAGATAATTTCGGATAGTTTATTAATTTCCCGTGAATCAGATGGAGTGCAAACAATTTGTGAGGATATGACTTCTCGTAGTTGACGGAGAATAACTGTGTATTTATTATTGGTCTTAAGAATTGTACGTAAATCTGCAATCGAGAGGGAGTTATGTTTAAGGAGGTCCCAAACTGTAAAGTCTGTGATGAGGGGAAATTTAGAGAGATCAATCATATTGTTATTTATTTTAAGATTTGGATTAAGATGCAGAGGTTGTAGAAAGGGGAGAGTATTTTCAAGATTAATGTCCTTAATCAATTTTTGGAATAGCCGAATTTTATGCTTCAGTAGGGGGAGTAGTTTGAAGTTGTAAAGAGAAATATTGGAAAGAAATGGGATAGCTTTTGGGTTGATTTTATTGGAGGTAACATGACGGTGCCATAACTTCAACCAGGCAGGAACATGATTGTGTGAATTAGTATTCATATTTGAAATGGACCATAGTCTGTTTGAGCAAATAATCGAATAGTACAGATGAAAGTTTGGAATGCTTACCCCTCCTTTCTCTTTAGGGAAAGTGAGTTTAGAGTAAGATATCCTGACTCTCTTGGGAAACCAAAGAAATTTTGCTATGTTTTTGTTGAATTTGGAGAAAAGGTTATTTGATATTATTATATTCGTAGCGTTAAATTGATAGAGGAGTCTTGGTAAAATATTCATTTTCACAATGGCTACTTTAGAAAGAAAAGCTAGTTTCAGGAGTTTCCATCTTTGTAAGTCTTGACATATGATAGCCCATGATTTTAGTAGATTATTTTGAAGGATAGAGGCTTGGTTGTGATCAAAATTGGTCTTTTTTACCTTTCATACTGCTATCCATATGAGCTAGGTATGTGCCTGATGATGTGTGCTTCCACAGATAATATAATGGGGGATATTTTACACATGAGCTGTCTCACTTTTACACGCACTCCCACACACACACACACACACACACACACACACACACACACACACACACACACACACACACACACACACACACACACACACACACACACACACACACACACACACACACACACACACACTTACACACCCCCACATGCACTTATACACAAGCACATGGACAGAATCACACACATACTCACATACTCATACACACACTCATGCACAGTATCGTATCCACTTGCACTCAAACACTGATGCACTAATACTCTCACATTGTCACAATTTTCCACTCTCATACACACTGCCTATGAATGCCAAGTAACTTACAAGAGGCATCAACTTATCACCCACGCGTGCATATACTAGCATTGACCCTGACAAGCCAGGTTTATCACAAGATGCACAAAAACACATATACATTCTGCACACTTGCGTATATGCAAACTGGAGGACTGCAAATTCACCAGTGTCACATTGTTAGGAATACTGAAGGAATTCAGAACACATGGAGAAAACCACAGAGATATAGAAAGGGCATGCAGAATCCATACAAAAGAAGCCACAGGCAGGAACTCAACCCAAGCTATGGGCAGTGAGATGGCAATGATGTCTTAGAGCACCACTGTATCAATGATCAGTTACGTTCATGCACATCCTACTCCTGTAAGACCAACAAAGATAGTCAATTATAATTTGCAGTCCTAATGTTGTCATGTTGGGAAGTGAAACAAGTTATGGCAAATTGTTACTCTTAAATACGATGAAACCCCTTCCTCCCAAACACAAGCATCAACTATATAAATACTAGTTTTACACTGATTGCAGCAAAAAGAATATATTGTATAACAACGATCAAACAACCTCATAGATAATTCAGTTGTGTAAACAGTTGGCCTCACTACCTTTCAATTACATCTACTTTACTGAGATCACATTTAATTGTGGTTAAAAATAAATAAATAATGTTCAAAATAACGTGTCTTCTATCTTATTTCAACAAGTGCACATTAGTCTTGCAAGGTCGGATTAGTTGCTATTTAAAAGGAACAAACAAATTCACTTTCTTTCATCCGCAGAGAACTCCCATCCAGCAGTTATAACCATTTTGGTGTGTACTTCAGATGTCTGATTGTGAAAAAAATGACAGTCATGTAAGGAATTTCAACATTGTCACACAAAAATAATCACCACATATTAAAGTATCCCAAGTTGCTTAAAAAAGCAAAAAAACAGAACAAACAAACAAAAAAACAGCACTCACAGGCTTCAGTGATATAATCCAAACTTTACACTAGTGCTTTCGTCCCATTTTAATTTCACCCCCTTTGAATTTTATTTTACTCTTCTGAAACTGGAGTTGCTGAAAATCTTCACATTTTAGCTACATACTATTTTTTATTATCTAGCTACCACTTTTAAGAAAGTTTGCATAAAAACATTCATGTTCAACAGAAAAAAAAGTTTATGCTGCATTATTATCATTTGTTGCATACACAACCATGCCTCCTTTTAATCCATATACTGGAATAATTGTTCTAATGTCAAGTTTCCAATCTTTATTAATAACTATTCTCAGTTTGTACAAGAAATATATGACTTTAAAAGCCTTAGATTTTCTTGTCTGTGTTTTGCTTTTACTTTACTTTTTACTGTTACCAGAGCAAGGTGGTGTAGTTAACTATGTTTATCATAACCCGATTCAATGTCATTATAACCTGATGAGGTTCATAAGAACAGAGCAGCAGAGTGTGATTCAGGGGTGCATATTCCATGAAGCCTGAAACTTTGGAAAATGAAGCAAGGTACCATCAATATACTTTGGTCATTAGCACAATATGTACAATTCATGTAATGATGGTAAGACTCAATACTTATATAACATAAAAGTAACAATTAGCAGACCATACAGAAAATATCCTCATATCAAAAGCAAGGTGCTGCTTCTTAAAGTCTGATTCCTATTAGGAAACATGGTTATGAATTACTCCATAGCACAGATAGCCCTGACTATGACCGAGGCACCTCAGGTCTGGCTACTGACTCAAGTGGACCTGAGAGGGGAAAAGTAAATGGTGAAAGACTACTCACTTCTCTCTCTCTCTCTCTCTCTCTTTGTATAAATATATACATATATATGGGTCCACTTTTTAATTTCGAAATCCCACAATCTCGACATGCAATATCCCGAACCCATAATGTTGAGATAGTGGAATCTCAAAATTATAAAAAAAAACACAACAATGTCTAATAACTTGTTTTTGAAGGGGGTAAGCCCCCTGCACCCACCACACCTTCTGCAGCCTAAATATACTAACTTCAAGATCACTGTACAGTGAAGAGAACGGTAATGTAGATTGCTATACAGTGCGGAACAGGAACATTACCGTTCTCTTCACTGTAGTTCAATCTCTGAGTTAGTATATATAATTTGCAGGGAGTTTGAGGGGTGTAGTGGGGCTTGCCCCCTGCAAAATCAAGTTTTTAGATGTTGTCATTTTTTTTTTTTTATACTTTCAAGATTCCACAATCTTGACATTATGGGTTCGGGATATTGCATGTCGACATTGTGAGATTTCAAAATTAAGAAGTGGACCCATACATATATATATATATATATATATATATATATATATATATATATATATGTGTGTGTGTGTCTGTGTGTGTGTGTGTGAGTATATATATATATATATATATATATATATATATATATATATGTGTGTGTGTGTGTGTGTGTGTGTGTGTGTGTATGTGTGTGTGTGTGTATTTCTTTTTCTTGGAGGGAAGGTGTGTAGGTGTACATGGGGGTGGTCTCCAATGCCATGGTTTCTTGTAATGATTCACAGTCAGTGACAAAAGGCTTTAGCTGATAAATGTTATAGCTGGAGAGGTGAAGAAGCACATCACTGCATAGGTTGGGTTGGCTGTCTCAAAGCACTCACTGCAAATCCGGTACATATACATCACTCAGCACATCAGGGTAAAGTCAGAGCATTCATAGAAAAACTAGACAGTAGCTCTTTGGGCAAACAAAGAACAAACAGAGAGATGGACAGACAGATAGGTAGATAATATGCCATAACTGAGAACTTACAAAGTCTAACCCTGATACTCAGGCCTTTTTGAAATATGCCACCATCTCAGGGCTTCGGTCTAATATAATGATCTGTCTGACTAGATTCCCATATTACTTGCATTTTGCTGACTATATTATTTTAACATCACATATGTTTTACAAGGTCCTGGGAGCTGATGTTTGGATGGACAACTCTAGCATGGATTTTCTGCTGAGCATAGTTAAAACATGGTAACACACCTGTATACTAAAAGAACATGCAAGTTAAGTGAAATACCATTTGTGATTATTGCCCCAAGGTAGAAAAAACTGCTGATTTCCCTTATTATTGTTTTGAGGTTGATAATGATTTTTCATACCACACAGCATTTCAGAGTGAATGATTTTCATTTCCAAGTTTTGCACACAGCTTGTTTGGGCACACTGTTGTAGCCAAGGTACGATACTGATGCAGTGGATTCTGGAATATTTTACTGTGTACCATACCCGAGCATTACATTTTATAATACTACACTGTGGCAAAATCAATGCAGCAGGAGGTGGAGAAGAGGAAAAGGAAATACCTGATAGCTGAATGTTGAATCATTTGTATGTGTTGACATGGTCTCTCTACATGCGTTGAATTATTCATAAACTTTGAAGGACTTAGTAACCCTTATTCCCATTGTTGTCTCTGCTTAGGAATAGTAAATAAAGTTGCTTTTCCCTGGGGTAAATGATAAACACACCCATATCAGAATAAACAACAGTGTGAACTGGAAGAAAAATGCTATGGTTGCTTTGGAGATGGCTGCTACTTTTAAAATAATTATACAATTCCCTAGTCTTCCTCTTTTCAATTCTTCATCAGTGATAACCAAAGGACTTAAAGATCCCTCCTTTTGTTTGCAAGGAACTCACTTGGGGATATGTGGAATAGAGGGTCCGACTTCTGGCAAGAATTTGAGATTACAAACTGAAGATTTAATCAACGTCAACTGCTAAAAAATCATAATGTAAAAATTTTTCACAGTCTTTTAATTTTGTCAATGCAACAATAAAGCAGATTGATTAGCTTCAAGATTTTTGTATTGCATGTCACTTTTGTGTTATCAGAAATATTAATTCACCCAGAAAAAGCAGATCAGATAAGAAAACATGTATGAACATATAAAGTTCAGCTTTGAAAACTTTTTCTGTAAACAGCATGAACATGATCAAAGAAATATGTAGAAGATGGGTCTTTGTAAGAAAATTAAAACAGACACCCTTTTCAACTCTAACTTAAACAGTTAAGTCAAACTCGTTGCATTCTGGGATTGAGTTATTGCAGATATTCTAGCAAAGGCATCTTGACATAAACATTGTTAGGAGCATAAAGATGTCAAATAATTACATTCAAGATTTCCCATGTTTAAACTCAGGCACTGAGGTTTAGAAGCAATTAATTTGACAGATACATGTCATTTCAGTATAAAGCCCTTTTTTGCTTGTAATCATAAATATTTAAAATATATCTTTGTTCCTAAATCTGGTTCAGAGGGGTGAATTGTGTTTTCAAATTTAAATGCTCTGTTTTTCAAATTTGGCAGATAATACAAGTGTTCAAATGTGAGTGATTAATTAAAGCTTTCCTAACATTTCTCTACATATTTCAGAACAATCACAAGTCCTATATAACACCAGTGAAAAAATCAAAGTCTTGTCTTATTATTCATCAGAAAAGCTTCTGATGTCTCAAAAGACACACAAAAATCATATAAAATATTCAGACTAATGTTTGCTTCTTTAACTGCTTTCAGTTATTTCCTATTTCAGAACCTGACAGTGTACCAGAACGGGGACTATTTGTTGTTCTAACCACCTGTCTTCAAAATGTTGATGTTCTTAAATCTAAAAAAGTTTAACAAAATGCAGACTTTCAAGAAATAGAACTAAATACAGATAGACACATAGACCAGCAAGTGTTAAAGCAAACAGTAAGTCCCAGCTGCATACAGTTGAATTAAATACACTTATTTCATTAATTTGCCATTCTCTTAAATGAAGGCAAGCTATTTCTTAATAACAGTGCTAGGCCAACATCAAGGGCCTCTGGTTGACCAAGTTTGCAGATAATTACAAACTATGTGCAATTATAGAATCTCCCATTGATAAATACCCTCCAAGAAGGCGTGAAGCACACAAATAACTGGTGCCAAAGCCATGGTCTGAAACTCAATGCCAAGAAATACATGAGTATTCTTTGGAAAGATGGCTATCCCTGAAAACTTTCACATTGAGTATGCATGTTTGGGTTGGGTTGATATAATGGTTAAGATGTTTACCTCATAAACAGAGTACAGGGTTTGATTCTTACATTTGAGATCGGACGTTTGGTTAGGTTTAAAATGGCCCATAAGGGCAGATAGCCTAGTATGAACCTATGAACATCTTTAAGAGTCAATCCAGTGGTCAGGGATCTGGGAATGCATGTAGACAGTAACCTAGCCTTGGACCATCATGTTCAAGGCAGTAAGAAAATTATTCTATGCTGCACAACTTATGAATAAAGATATGGCATCTAGGTCCAAGGATGAAATTTTGCACAACTGCAAAACAAATAGCATCAGAATTACCCACTCTAGGGATAAACCTTCACCTGCAACATAAATAGGACATGTTAGAGGGACCCGTATGTGTTTCAGAGATTACCCCTTCTCTGGAATAGGCTTTTCAACCATGTCAAGCTGAGATCTTCCCTAATGCATTTCAAGCATAACTAGGACCAGTGGATGGGGAATCGAAAGTCTACCCTTGGTCTGGAACCTATGTCTCTGATAGACAGAGGCAGCCTGTAAATGCTCAACCACCCATATCCAAGTCTATTTATACCTCCAAAACAACCCCAGAGTTTCATACTGCCTCATACATTTGGGAAGCAAGGCTAGGCTTAAAAAGGACCCCGGGTCAGTACCGTAATAATCACCAATGAACCTATGAACCTATATACTTGACTGTACTGATTCCATCATAGTTTTACAATACCAAAACCTCCTTAACATCTTTTCAAACTATGACAGTCACACAATTTGTGTGACCTTTTGGAATGAAAATCTTATGCTTTTGGATTCAAATCCCCAAACAACCTTTTCCTCAGACTGTATGTTTTGTTAATTTCATTTGCAAGTGTGGGTGGTGCCTCCTTTGACTCTACCATTTTTAGTTTTAAAGGTGGTGGGTATTGTAGGGTGACAGCCCCCTTAAAATTTGAATTAAGGAATGTATAATCCACAGGAAATGTTGTAGTGATCGCTAAATCTCTTTCAGGAGAATAGATATTGTAAAATAATGGCAAGATATTTGTCAAAGTTAATAGATGCTATGGATGGAGAGCTATTATATGTACATTGCACATAATGTAACTTGCGACTGCCTGTTACTTTGGAATTGTATATTGGTTGGATAATGTCACTAGCCACTGGCTCTTATTGATGTCCATACAATGTGTGCTGAACAGTTGACATTGTAGCCTACATTGTCTGCATTTTCCCACTCTGTCTGTGATATGCAAAATTTGAGAAAGCAATAATTGTATTTTATAATTATATTTAAATATACTGTCAAAGTTGTGCATACAATGTATTATTTTACTGTTATGGTTGATACAATTTGTAAAACTGGCAGTTGTTGCCTCTACTGGCATTTAATTGCAGTTAAGGAATGATATATATATGATGAATGGAAATTAAAAACACGGAAATTGTCTGTTTGGTAAGGTAGTATGTGTTAGAATGTACCATATGGGGGGAATCTTTTTCTTTGGTGGAGTACTACACATTAGCAAAGGGTACAGGTAGGAAAGAGAGGGTTGTGGGTTTAATAATGGCCTTATTTGTGTCTCAAGTTGTATTATATCTTGCTATATTGCATTAAATTGTGTTTGTTTTAAGAGGGAAATGATCACCCTATCAGATTTACTCTTTGTGAGCATTTAACATTCTACCTCTTCTCCATTCCCCCTTTCACCCTCAATATTTCTCCACCTGTCCTACATCCTTTTACAGATCTTTATGGATATGGCATGCAACACCCATTCTAACAGGCCATTGCATGTGTCTACTATCCCGTCTCTAAAGAAATACTTCAGCGATCCAGGGAAGAGTTAGTCCCTTCAACCTGCTGTCCATACCCTTGTCCTCCTATGTTTAAAACTAAACTGTTTAACCCTGTTTACTAAACTTCACATTTAGTGTAAGGTATTCACATTACTCTGACATGATCTTGTTTGTGTCTACATTATATCCCCTCTCGCTTTTAGTTTCTAATGAGATTTCTCATACATTTAGTTACATTCCACACCCCATCAGTTCTATCCTATACTCCAGGGTGGATACCTTTGAACAGCCTGGTGCTTTTATTCTTATTCTGCCTCCAGATCTGCATGCAGTGGTTTAAAATTTGTCTGATTGAGACCCAGTACTGCAGCAGCAGCATAATGCCTTGATGTCGACAGTTGAACCCTCTGTGTACGTATCGTAGCGTGTAGTTACTGTTGCTGCAGTTCATCAATTTACTACTTAAGTGGTCAGTTTAGATGTCATAAACACCTTCCCAATCCTTTTCGTTCCCTGTGTCACAATCAGCTCTAATTTCCACATCTGTTACTGCACATTAAGGCCCTTATGGCCAAGTTCAGCACTTTGCATTAGAATATAATATGCCTTAGTTGTAATCTTTATAGTAACTTGTTTAGCATTTTTTAGTTCTTCCTTTGACTTTTCCTCCATCCTCTAATCCTGTATTTATATGTGTCTCATTAGAAAATGAGATGTTCCTTTTCTCAGATACCTCACACGTGAGTAAAATAAACATACTGAAGAACACCCAACCCAGGACCAACAACTTTGGTACTTAAAGTCACTTCCTTTGCTCATGACATTATCGCTTTCACTACATCTCTCTGTGTTCTACAGTATAGCCACATGGCAGTCTAACTCTTTAGTCTCAGACTGACACACAACCACTGTAGTCTCACAGCAGCATTCCTTGTGACAATGACTCAAAGATATTGGCAAAGTCCACATAGTCCACTTCTGTTGGTACTTCCCTCTGAACTTCTATTATCCAGAATTAAAACTGGGCTATATTAAAAAGATAGGTTTAACTACCCATAAAATCATGTTGATTGTTTTCCTGAAAACTGCCACAAGTTCATAGGCAAATACTTGGCAAGCAGTCTGCAGACTATTACATGCCTAGCCAATAACTAGATAGTGACCAAAGGTGAGAAGCAAACCCTATACCTTGTTGTCTGCGAGGTAAATACATTAACCATTATGCCAGCCCCAACCCCTTTTTTCAGGGAAGCCGCCTACCTTTCATTTCTACATTCTTTCCTTAACTATCCCTACCACTACTATTATTTAGGCTAGAGGCTTTTTTCCCCCGAAGGTTCTTCAAACTCTCTCCTTGTACGTAAAAATCACTCTTGCTGTCTTCTAATTCTCAGGAACTTCTGTACTGGACAAGCATTAGTTGAAGAGCTCTGTACAAGGATCTGTCATCATGCTGGCTGTGTATCTGTTTCTGACAAGCCTATGATCCCTTGAAGAAGCTGGTTCCCTCTCTACCTAATCTGTCCATCTTCTTGCAATTCTGTAGTACCTCACTGTCAGCATGACACCTTCTCCTTCCTTCAACTATGCCTAGTGAGGACTGAGACAAATTATTCTTTTAATACAACTCTGATGAAGTCTCATTAAAATCTGGAAGGGACAAAAGCACATAGAGTACCCTTATGTGGTGCTGTGCTTATTTTTATTAAACATTTGGAACATTTCCCATCTGGTTTTCCCCTCTTCTTTATCTTTTGGTTACTTAGTTTGCTTCATTTTCCTTAAAGGCCTTTAGATTTGGGTAAACATTTGTTTGGGCATAAGTTGGTGGTATTTCATACAACAAACTTTGATGACTGCTCCATTAGTGATCCAACTTTGTTGCTGGAACAGCTGATGCAAAAAGGTAAGACGATACAAGCTAGTATTCCCGGTTTATTGGGTAACTGCACTAGTAACTCTAATTTTGGAGTTACAGAGAATTTAGCTGAGAACAGCATAATTAGGACAAGTCAACATCTGTTTTTAAAGCTAGGAGAATGTGAGGGGAGTTTACGAAGTGCAAACCTGTTCTCATTTGAAAACTGGCTAAGATCATACGATTTACAATTTCATGTGGTGAGTGCTGATTCCACATGACCATTTAAAGCACAACTAATTACCTTTGAGCGAAAGTTGGTACTGTTTAGGAATCTACAGGTGAATATTTGTTACTTGGCTGACTGCATAAAAATGAAATGGCTTCCTAAGGGTCTTAGGTTATGGAAAATATTCCATGGGACAGAACCTTTTGCTGTGTTTCACGAGGAACTTATTGAATTGTTTGATTGTGCAGGAATTGAGCAAATGTGTTTGTTAATTAAAGAAAACAAATGCAAACTTGCTAACTTAGACTTTGAAATCAAGAATTTGAATACAAGTTTGGAGAAGGACTTATTTGATGTGTATAAGAAAGATATGTGAATGTGTTTAAGAAATTATATAGAAAATGGCAGACAACAAGGAGAGGAAACAGAAAACGTTCCTCAGAGATAAACAAGAGTATGATAAAAAACAGTATCCTGCTCCAGTAGTCTCTGGGGCTTACAATCAAAGTGTTTACAATGTGCCAGAACTAGTTGTTTACCAAAGAGGTGAACCAAATGGAGTAAATGATTGGAATGAAATGGGATTTAAACAAGATGACAATGCTTTTATAGCCAATGATGATTTTTTAGCACCAGGTCAGTTACGCAGGTTGGAGGGATTGAGGAATCAGATTACTAAGATGGACCCTCAACAGGGTTCCCAGAGGCAAAAATGAAACAAAGACAAAAGGGGAGGAATCACAACAGAAAATACTGACCTGTATAAGCAACAATTGTGTCCATGAATTTGGACATTTCAAGATATTTAATTTAAGTCATTTGGAAGTTAATGAAAACCATGAATGTCATTTCAAAAAAGGTTTTAATTTTGTGCCAGAATTTAGGACTGACATTGTAAAAACTATGATTAATTTTAAATAATTTACTTGCAAACTAAATTTACATATGCTTTTGATGGCAATGTGAAAGATATGCCTACTACCAAATCCATTTTAAAGTAAAAGAACACCTTTATCCCTCTGTCACATACTTTGGTTTCCACTTTAAAAAATGTTTGTGGAGATCAAATTAGGTCTTTGTGTTGCAGCCGTAAAAGGGAATACAGTGACAATTTAACAAAAGAAGAGCGTTCTTTATTATTTAATATTATGAAATGCAAGTCCATCTGCGTTATGAAGCTAGACAAGTGATGTGGTGTTAATGGACTATGTGTATTATTCAAGTAAAATGTTTGACATGCTTAATGATGAGGAAGTATACACAAGGGTTTCCAAGAATTACGTTAATATATCATATAAGAAAATTGATTATTATTTATTAAATATGATGCATCAGGGTCTTATTTCTCTTGATATCTTTGATTTGTAAAGGATTGAAAAAACAGTGATCCCCTCCATTTTTGGGATCCCCAAGTTCCACAAAGACAGCACAAATCCCCCCTCTGACCAACAGTAGCTGCACACTGGTCTAAAATGAATTTCTGTCTGAATACATGGACATTAAGTGCAAAAATACACTTAGCATTTTTGACCATGTATTATGTGATTCGAGGCATCTATTGAAGAAACTTACCCATGTTGAATTTGATAGAAAGATTTTATTTGTGACCAATGATATTTAATATTATTATTATTATTATTATTATTATTTATTTTCGGTTATACCATATAATGCTGGTTCACAATTTTGTACTGAAATGTTGACTGATATAACTTCCCTGGACCACCAGGAAATAACTGTTATTGGTAACTTCATGGATATGGTCCTTAAGAACAATTTTGTATTTTATGAGGGGGAGTTTTCCATGAGAAGATGAGAGTGGCCATGGAGGCAAAATGTACCCCTATTTTTGCAAATGCAGTTTTGAGAGCATGGGGAAGGAAATTTGTATTTAACACAGTGTATTTGCATGGGGTGCTGTGCTTGGTTTTATTAAATGTTTTAAGCATTTACCCCTCTGGGTTTCCCACATTCTTTACCTTTTGCTTACTTAGTATTCTTTTAATAATCCTTTGCCATGTCTTTTATTTCCTTACAACCCTTACTCAGCCTGGCCAGATATGTTGCAATTTGCTCCTTTTTTTACAATCTAGCTGAATAAAATGTATTCATCTTTTTGGCCCCTCTTTCCAAATCCGTTTTCAGGTGGTGCCTTAGTTCATACCCCCTTTGTTACTTTTCAGTTTGCTTCCTTGTATTGTACCTCTGCTCAACTTCACCTTTTTGTCAGAATCACCAGCCTCATATTCCTTTGTAGCCATATTAGCACCCTTCTCTTATTCGCTCTTTTGCCTCTTTCCACAATTCATTATCAATAGCCTTGAGTACTTCTCACCTTGACCTATTGTCAGAGAGTTTCATCCCTAAAACTGTCTCAAGTCCCCTTGAACCCTCACTAGACACTTGACGTACGTCTCCTGACATCTCCCATTATCTTTTCCTTGATTATTTACCTTTATCTCCACTTAAAGTCTCATAGTACTATATTTACTTTTAGATGATGCTGACTTTACCTTAACATTGCTAAATCTTCTGCCTTAGTTACTGCCATTTCTAGAACTATATGTTTCTAGTGAAGTGTCATAGCAGCTACTGGAAATCCTTATTATAAAAGACCCTCTTCTCCGTCACTACTGTGGAACTTGGTATCTCTGTCTGCCCCAGGAAAATTCAAACCTGTTATGAGTAAAAGTCCTCCCCATGCCTTTATTGTCTCCCATATTCTATTATTCTCCTCCTTTGACATTTCTGGTACAGTATACTCAACTGATTTGCTATACTTCTCCCTACCTTTCTGTCTTAACTGCAAAGGTGCTAACCTTAGGTTCTGAGCTTTACTGCTACCTCACTTTCCTTAATGGGGTACCATTCTGTCTCCTGTCTGACCTCACATTTGATCCTTTTCACCCATAGCTCACTGTTCTCCTTTATCTCTCCCTTCTTCCATTCCTAAGCCCTGTGCATATATATCTCTATCTGTAACCCCTTCTTGTGACCCTGGGAAAAGAAGGCCTTTATTCATAACAGCAATGTTCATCATCCATCTTTCCCTCATACAGAACTGCTAGTTCCTCCTGCAGATTCCTGAGTGGATCTTCCTATGTCAGTAGATAAGATGGTAGAGGAGATGTAAAAGGAGAGGAAGAGACAGTTTTATACTTGAGTGATGCCCATAAGAAGGCCTGTAAGGAAAACATTGTTTTGGAACAGGCTACTTTGCATTTGGAATGAAATTATGGATCTGAAGCTGGGAATATTGTTTCTTAGAGAAGTAAATCAGATTTAGATATGATGATTGATGTATACATTTCTGGCTGTCCTGACAAAATATTAAGTGCTGGACTTCCATGGATTTGCGTGCCAGTGCCTAATCTATCATATAGAGGCTGGGCTGACTTGTCGACAGCTAAATTATTCTCTGAAGCAGGATCCGGGGCAAGAAAGTCTGGAGGCTCTAATCTTGTGAGAAATATAGCAGAAGATGGCCTAAAATTATATGCAAAATTTGTAATCAGCCTGCACAAGGTAAGCCTTGGTTAACTGTTTACAATCTTGGGACTAATATTGCGATTCCCAAAATGTAGATACCTAATACCTAATGGGCAGACATCTGGACTTAGATATACTAAGTTTAAGCCTGCTAAGTTTCTGCCTGCCATTTTTCAGAATATTCCCTTTTCTGCAAGGTATGGCAATCTCAGAGTTGGCATATATGTATATAATATGTGTTCAGGGGAGCAAGGAGGCATGCCCCCTTGCAAAAAGAAGTTTTAAAGGAGAAGAGCAATGTTCGATAGTCACTGTTTTCCAGTATTTTCCATCTTGTTCTTTGGTCTCTTGGCACTCAGCAATGCAAGTCTAGAGATTTTAATACTGAGCCAAAACCTCTATTATTTAAAAGTACAGTGCAATTAGAATACTCTTCAAGGGACAGGTGACAAAATCCAAGAGACTGTATATGGAAAGATATTTTTAAAAGAAGAATGTAGTCTGAAGTCTGAAGATTTGCATGGTGTCTGAGTATATGATAAAGGTATGCATTTGAAGTGAGTTTCAAGACGTGTTTGTTTTATAAAGGTCGTTCTTCTTCTATTAAGCTTTAAATGCCAAGGGCATTTTCTGAAAAGACTTTGAAATTCTCCCCTTATATGCCCATCAGAATTTGTGTGTGCTATTTATATTAAACAGAGAATATTTTGATACCAAAGGGTGTTGTAATGCCATATAGAAATTGAATGTGACCTAATAATGCAAGGATAATATGGCGAACCATTTACTTAATACGTTTATTTTCAGTTCTGAAGAGGGAATATTTTTTTTGCTGTCCAGTTCAAGACATGCTTTCATTGAGGGAAAGCATGGTCATATCAAAATTACTATCAAGAGGTCTGTGTCTGCATTGTGGAGAAGACTCTCACAAAACATATCAGTGTGAAAAGGTGTCCTGTAGTTTATGCAATCTGAAGGAGCATGTGCTCAACTATTGTCGAAAAACTGAATGCAGCAAGCATTATGATGCAAGTTGAACTGTTGTTATTCAGAAGAAGCAGGAATTTGTTCAAAAACAAGACGGAAGAGGACATGGTTAACAGAAGGAAATAAAAGATGATTACAATCATTGTTTTTAAGTTATAGGATGGCACATATTTTGTGCTGCAAGGTAAAAATAAATAAATAAAAACATGAGAAATAGGAGTACGGGTGAAGGCCCACCAAAGTTTCCTGCTGAAAATAAGTTCACTATCTTGGAAGAAACCTTTGAAGATGAAGAAGCTAAATCAATTATAAAAACACGGAGAGCCTGATCAATATTTCTAAGGCAAGAGAGAATAAACTTGCAGCATGAAATTGGTGATGAAGAAGAAGGAAATAAAATTGTGTCATTGAACGTTAATGGAGTTAAATCTGTTCAAAGAAGATAATAATGTTTGGGATTATTGCTTAAACTAACCCCATACATTTTTCTTTTAGGAATATTAAGTTAAATATACAAGAACGTGATTTAGAAACAAAGAGGAAAAAGTTATAATGTTAAGCCTAGCAAGACAGATATGTGTCCTACAGAATTATTAGCTATGAAAGTGTAGAAATGGAGATCCTGAAGCGTGAATTAACTGTTGATGTTAATCATTAAATATATTTTGCATTGAGCCTGATGTTGTCTTATGGTTGCATGCCTAATCAGGATTGCTTAGAAATGCTTAAAGCTATCAAACCATTCCTGTTGAGAAAAATGTTGTCTGGGATGAGGGCTTCAGTTTTCTTTTAGAATATAGACAGTAAGAATGCAAAGCATTTATCTGACGTGACATATGGAAACAATAAAAATGCTGGACTGAAATTTACTTTGATCCTTGAAGATATTTTCAGTTGGAGAAATAGCTCATGCATTAATCATCTACTTATTTGTACAGAATGTACAAATATTCATAATCAATATATTTTACAGGCTTTTCTGTATACAAAGAAATACATGTTAATGTGGTGTGAGGTAGAAAGCTTGTTTTGATAAAATAATGTGGACATTTGATGTTTCTGTTTACAGAACAAATTTCTTCAAGTTTCATACCTAATTTGATTTAGGAGAACTGTTTGGTGATTGTATGACTGCATGCATAAATGGACAAGGGAGTTTAAGCACGTTTTAGGAGACGGGAGTTTAAGTACAATTTTAATGTTGCACCAGACACTAGGTAAGAACACAATTTAAAAAGATACAAATATTATGCCTGAAAAGGAAAAGCTGATATGATGAACTGAAGTGAAAAGAGAAGCAGAATCATAGGATGCCTATCACAGGAAAAGATCCATGTTAGCTGAGTTGTGACATATGCATTATGTGTGTGGTAACAGGGGCATTTTGTATCATTCTGCAGTTTCAGAAGATGCTAGTAAGGAAATAATTTAAGAATAAAAGGATTAATCTGAAATGTTGACTAGGGGTGCTAAGGTTGTCACTGAATATGCTACAGGGCATATACTTGAATCGTGTTTCAGACCACTTTCTTTACTTAATTATTAAATTAATAAATAAAATTGCAGGAATGTTTATCAAGGATAACTGCTTGGGATATCACAGTATGTCTGTGGTAGAGTTACACTGACAGAGTTAAGGAAGTAGGAATGGAAAGGTTACAGGCTGGGACAGCTTATGATAGAAAGTTTAATTTTTTGTTGACTTCACTTAGGGATGAATTAATGGAAAACTTTCCATGCACTTTAGTCCAGCAAGCTTGTAAGGTGGGTGTTGTGATTTTTTTGTGTAAAAAAAAAAATAATAAAGAAGCCTATTTGTTTGTTATATATGGAAACTTCTTAAGAAATGGTTGGCAGAATGGTTACCTAAGGTGGTCAGTAAACTTTAGACGTGGAGTGAAGAGATACTGTATTTATAATTCTTTGAGGATACTGCAGAACATTTTTGATCAAGGAAGACTGGGGAATGTCGATGAATATGTTTTATTATTAGTATTAGATTATGGGATGTCTTTCCCTAATGTGCAGCATGGGAGGTAATGATGGAACATATATGGATTACATATGTATAACAGGTTTGCAGCTTAATCAAAGCGTTTATGTATTTGGATGAGAGGGATGGTTTTGACTAATGGAAGGTTGGGGAAATTATTCTCCATCTCTCTAGGTGGGTATTGACCACTTTTTTTTAAGTCCACTTTTGTATTTATCATATGTGAATATATGTAATAAGGTGTTAATAGAATGTTGACGTGAGGTCTACGTATGTGTCAGGAATAGAAATACCAAGAGCTGTGACTTAACAATTTAGTTGTAATGGTTAAAAGTCATAAGGATATAGTAAGAGTATTGACACTTTGTACTGAATGGCAAGGAAGGAGAGAAGTTAAGCTAAATAAAGGGAGGTGAGAACATTTGTGTGAGGAAGTTAGGATATAATTGTGGCATAGAGGGGATTGGGGTTGAAATGATTACAAGATAATACGCAGCATTTTATTAATTCTGTGTATTTTAAGAAATTAACAGGGAAATTTTGAGCTGTTTAAAAGGATGTTTCAGCAATAAGTATCTCATCAAGTGGTGAGATGGAAGAAAGATTTAGTTAAATTCATATTGGGTTTCTTTTCTGTATGTGTTAAATATCTTTGAATGTCTATCACACTTGGAAGTGAGTTTATTGCATTTGCATGGTAGTATGGGATTTGAAATTAAATACATTGAAGTGGTTATACTACATGATTCAGTAAGTGAAGGAAGACTGGAAATAGTGACCCTAGCAGAGTTTTCTTTTCTCTTTTTATCATCAAACCCATTGACATGATGAGATGGTAACACTACTATTCTATGAAAGAAAAAAGGTTATCGTTTGGGGAGTAGGGCCCCAAGAAATTGCAATTCATCCATTCATAGTGGAAGCCATTGACACGGATACTGTTAGGAGGGATTGGGGGCATGACACCCCATGAAAGAACAGACTATGTAATGAGTGTAAGACTGAAATGTTTAAAAGCACTGAGTGGGTGATCATGAAGGCTGGATGAGAGAACTGTGGACAAATGTTAACAGATGAAAGAAAAGAATAAAGGAAATGATTGTGCAGTAGGAAAAAAATTACTAAAGAACGGAAAAGAGAAAAAGCTCTATAGGCAAATAATGATGGTGGAAATCTTTTTCTTTGGTACCATACAATTAAAATGTGAAGAAGTAAGACTAATGCTAAAGGAAATAATATATAATGTGTGTGTGTGTTCCAGTTTACATGTAGGAAGAGAACTGGATGTTTGTTTATGAAAAGATTCTGGTCAACACTACTGTAAGATGTATGCAATGGAAAGTAGCATAATAGTCATGAGTATTTGTATCAATGAGAAGCTATCAGATTTTTGAGTATTCCTTTATTAAAGATTTTGAATCCCTATTTTCAGCAGTGAAAAAATAACTGAAACATGTACATCAAAATGTAGCCTATACTATATTAGATATAAAGAGAGGGATTACTTATGGTCCCTGGAGTTTGGTGGCATTTTAGAATGCTAAATGCAGAATGTAATGTTATCTTTAATATGCAAGTTTTTTATTTACAGACTGGGTTATCAAGTTTTTGATGTTATCCAATAAGTTAAACTTGTTTATACCAGGGAAAAGCATACTTCCTGGAGAATTGAAAAACCCTTTATGGGAGCGAGTTTTCTGTTATTTTAGCTTTGGAATGCGTTGTGGATGGAGGTTATTTTTCTCTTTAATAATTTGCATTTATATATATATATATATATATATATATATATATATATATATATATATATATATATTCTTTCATATATTTATGCTTAATTTTATGTTAAATGTGCTTTTATTTTAATACATATTCCCCATCTTCCTTTGCAAACTGATTGTATTACATAGTACTACAATTTCCCCATGGTCCACACCATCCTTGTTTGTTCCTCTGATGCTTTCTGTGTCAGTGTTTTCCCTGTAATTGTGCTTACAAATCCTCTGTTCTGCATCTGGCATGCTCCTCCTCCTCACTATTCCACATCAGTATAAAGGAATGATCTAGGGGCTCTTAGCACTACTGTATCTTCTGGGTAAAGCTGAAGCATTTCCCTAATGAGAAGCTGGTCTCTGATATGTCTTCCTCCATCCTCCTACCTGTCTCAAGCCCTCCTGTCTTGCCTGCTGCCAAAAGCAGTTGTTATGCTCAGTAATCATGTCTTTCTTTGGTGTACTAGTTACTGGTAGAGGTGGTACTTCTGAAAATTTACCTCTTGACACCTTACATTTTTCTAGTGATTCCCAGGCATATTTGTTACATGTCAAGTGCCTCCTTCCCCTGATGCATGCACAACCCTTCTCCCTTGGTGACCACTTCCAGCCACGTTTTACTATGCCTAAGGCTAAGGCAGGTTTCACTGTACCTTGGACTGCTTTTATTGCAGCAAATCTTAATCTCCTTTATGTCTCTGTCTCTAACCATGCAATTTTTCACTTTCAACTAAACCATACTCTACTCCTGTTTGCCCCTAGTAGATTCTTCCTTTCTTGAGCTGTGCTTGACATCTTTGCTTTATGTTCTCTTCTTATAAGCTTTCTCTAATGTCGCCCATTCTCAAGTCCACCTCTTATTTTTTCTCATTTTCATCCTCCTAATGCTAATACTGTTCTCTTCTCCATCTTCACCTTTTCTTGTTGATCTTCCATCTGCATTTTCCTTGTAGTTCATTTCTTTATAGGTTTGTGATAAGCTTAACACCTAATGTCCTTTGAGAAGTTTGATTTCTTTATCCCATGTTAAACTTTATGCATGTCTGTGCATTCACTGAGTCTCTTTCTAATTTCTTAATCAGAGTGGTACTGTTCCAAAGTGAAAGAGAGTCTATTCCAATGACAAAGGAGACATTGGTTAATAACTTTTTTATTGCTTGTTATACAGATCAGGTTTTATGGTCAGGTGCATTCATGTATTTTATGGTCTTCTCACAAGTTTATTCCAGAGAGTTTTGCAAAAAGATACTTTATAAATTAGCAACTTGTTTGAATTTGTCTAAATATTGTGATTAATCAATATTAAAGGTACGGTTTACTGTTTTGGCAGGAAATGCACAATAGTCTTGAGGAACTAATACCAATCACATTTGATTATTATAGACATAAGTCATACAACACTGTATTTCAACAGTTCTGAAGAAGTCTCTTTGGAAGACAAAAGCACGTAACTTCAATAAATTATTTTGGTTTTATGAGCTTTCCTAGTGTTTGTACTGATTTGAAAACAAACAGGCTGATATCTCTTTAGATGTACTACTGTGATTAAAGATACTGTAGTTCCTGGCCCCAAAAATAAGACAAAACTCCACCTTCCAAAGATGGTATGACAACGTGAAGAGGGACAACTTTTTCAATCTGCCTGAGTAATACAGGTTGCTAGGTCTTCAGCCATCTTAATGAAGTATTTTTGCACCTTCTGTAGTACATTTGAGTGTTTTGTTAGTTCATAGTTCATTGGTGAATACTGGGCTAACTGCCATGAAGGGCCATTTTAAACCTGGCAATAACCCAAGAAAAACCCTGTACCTATGAGGTGACAACTTAGCCATTATCCCAAATCCACCAGTAAAAAATGTAATAACGGGTAAGTACTAGGTTAGTTCCCCTTGTGGGTCATTTAAAGTCTCGCCATTTTCTTTCAATGGTGAGAATCAAACCCTGTATTTTTTGTGTGAGTTAAACTCTTAACATTTATGTCACCCCCATGCCTTAACTGTTATGCCAACCCCCCTCCCAAATGTTAAGATACTGCAATAGGCAAAGGTGTACTCTGTGATTGTCCCAATGGGTAAGGAAAAAGGAGACAATAATTCCCTTGAAGTGACTTGTAACTGCCTCTAGTACCATGAGTTACAGCAAATGTTTTTCTTATTGTTCTGGCAAATGTTCATCAGAGATAAGACGTAAAAATTTATCATGGTCCTTTATAACAAAATGTATATTTACTAGTATTCTCTCAAGGTTGTGTTTCAGTTCCTCATTACATAATTACTTTTACTTGTTCGCCTATGTACATATATAGCTTGGCTCTTGTTTGTTCAGGTCTGTTTTACACACCTGTGCATCAGCTGGATTATGCTGATTGCAGAAGGAGTAGAATAAAAAAATGCACATTAGTCAAGTAAGTGCAATCTTGGAGGTAGTGTGTGTGTGTATATATATGTATATGTATATATATATATATATATATATATATATATATATATATATATATATATATATATATATATATATATATATATATGTATATATACACATATATATAAGGTGGAGGTGGGATTACATCAAGGATCAGCTCTGAGCCCTTTCTTATTTGCAATGGTGATGGACAGGTTGACAGACGATATCAGACAGGAGTCCCCGTGGACTATGATGTTTGCAGATGACTTTGCGTTCTGTAGTGAGAGTAGGGAACAAGTGGAGGAGACCCTGGAGAGATGGAGATATGCTCTAGAGAGAAGAGGAATGAAGGTCAGCAGGACTAAGACAGAATATATGTGTGTGAATGAGAGGGGAGGATAGAGGAATGGTGAGGATGCAAGGAGTAGAGGTGGTGAAGGTGGATGAGTTTAAGTACTTGGGATCAACAGTTCAGAGTAATGGTGAGTGTGGAAGAGAGGTGAAGAAGAGAGTAAAGGCAGGATGGAGTGGGTGTAGAAGAGTGGCAGGAGTAATTTCTGACAGACGAGTACCAGTAAGAGTGAAAGGGAAGGTCTACAAGAGGGTAATGAGACCAGCTATGTTATATGGGTTGGAGACAGTGGCATTGACAAAAAGGCAGGTGTCAGAGCTGGATGCGGCAGAGTTAAAGATTTTAAGATTTGCACTGGGTGGACAGGATTAGGAATAAGTATATTAGAGGGTCAGCCCAGGTTGGAAGGTTTGGAG
The DNA here is from genome assembly GCF_019279795.1 of Protopterus annectens. NCBI lineage: Eukaryota > Metazoa > Chordata > Ceratodontiformes > Protopteridae > Protopterus > Protopterus annectens. The sequence continues at coordinate 888,783,192 of NC_056730.1, read as the reverse complement.
ACAAAGCCAGAGAGGCAAAATTACATTGGTTTGGACATGTGCTGAGGAGGGATGCTGAGTATATTGGGAAAAAGATGCTAAGGATGAAGCTACCAGGTAACAGGAAAAGAGTAAGGTCTAAGATAAGGTTTATGGATGTGGTGATTGAGGACATGCAGGTGGTTGGTGTGACAGAGCAAGATGCAGAAGACAGGAAAAAATGGAAACAGATGATCCGCTGTGGCGACCCCTAATGGGAACAGCTGAAAGAAGATGATGAGATGATAATGAAGGGTGTGTGGAGGAAGAAACGTGAAAGTGCAGCAGGGCAGTGCATTCCCTTATTTAAAAAAATAGGGTGCAGTGTATTTGGCTACAAAGCAGATTGATCTTCTTTGGTCTTTGCATGTAAAATAAAATAAAATGGATCATTTACGTGTGTGTGTGTGTGTGTGTGTGTGTGTGTGTGTGTGTGTGTGTGTGTGTGTGTGTGTGTGTGTGCTAATGTATGCACTTCTGCGAAACAGAGCATTCCAAGTGAGTTACTGGCTGTTGGTGCAAGATCACAAACAGTGAGGCAAGATTTCCCACTATTGTGTGATCTTGGAATTAGTATATTTAACTAGTGGGGATGCGTGGGGCGTTTGCTTCCAGCAAAAACAGCATTTTTTGTCTTTCAGTGAAGTTATATTAAGTGCATTTTATGTGTGTCTATATATATATATATATATATATATATATATATATATATATATATATATGGATTCCTATTACAAGAACAAAAGTTCACTACTTTGAACTTGTAATAGGAAGCCTCACTTCTGCAAAAGTTCACTTTAACAAAAGTGTACTTTTGCGTAAGTGCACTTCACCGAAAACACCGCAGCACAGTGGAGGACAAAAAAAACAAGCTATGTCCTCCACTATGGTGCGATAGTCACGGACCTTAGGGTTACGGCACAGATTAGGGTAAGGGGATGGTTAGTAAAGCTATCCACTTACCCTAACCCATGCTCTAACCGTAAGGTCCGTGACTATCGCACTATAGTGGAGGACATTGCTATGTCCTTCACAGCACTGCAGTTGTCATGGACCTTAGGGTTAGGGCACGAGTCATAGTAAGGGGATAGCCTACTATGACTCGTGCCCTAACCCTAAGGTCCATGAGTACTGCATGGAAGTTCAGTACAACACCCGTTCGTTGTACTGAACTTCGCGTAAGTGCACTTTCGATGAAGTGCACTTTCGCTGCAGTGATCATTCCATGCACTATTTCGAATTAGTGAAAATTAGATCTAGTGTATGGAACCCATATATAAATATATATATATAGATATATATATATATATATATATATATATATATATATATATATATATATATATATATATATATATATATATATATATATATATATATATATATTGTTGTGTCTTTCGGCTTTTCCCGGTTAGGGGTCACCACAGTGGAACTCCGGTCTGCTAATTATTGGCAGTAGATTTTTTTATGTGCCGAGTTGCCAGCCCTGACGCACAACCTTCAAAGAAGGTACGCCATTCACGCATGTCTCCACACAGAAGACGCTTTAGCTGAGAATCGAACAGGACAACATCTTACTGTGAGGCGACAATGCTACCGCAGCACCACCACCGCAGTTTTATATATATATATATATATATATATATATATATATATATATATATATATTTTTTTTTTTTTTGACACTTCAATACTGACCCATGCTGCTGTTTAGACACAAGCAATCTAACTTCTTAGGTTCATAGAGGACCCTTTCTTCAGTCATGTAGGTGGCAGACACCACTTGTTTCCCACAGATCAGTACCAAGCTATTATCTATGTATAGATTGTAGACTGCCTCCAGTACTGTTTAGCAAATCAGTACCTCTTGTGTGAAGAGAGGTGACAACAGCCCTTAGTTTGCAGTCATCTGCCAACTCAGTCAGGTGAAGGCTTTTGTCTTGCATCTGTGTGTTAGTAAACATGGCTATTGTTTTGCTATCACTTTCCTCATTGGTCATAATTAATTTCCTTCGCACAGTCCCCCACATGACACCACTAATGATTAAGTCCTGACTACCAGCATTAGCTCTGCTCATTCTAGAATAAGTCTGCCTGTGTCTAACACCATTTTGCTGTATCTACCTTCCTGTGACATGCTATAGTTCTTCTGCTACTAATCAGTTTTGTCTGACTGTCCCTCCTTCCTTCCCACAGGTTAACAGTCCCTCACTTCCTGTTTCTCTACTGCTTTCCCTCTGATGTTGCCTTCTCGTTGTTGATCATTGGCTCTTCTTTGCCTTTATTACTCATAGCCTCTCCTACTTCTGTCTCTCTACCACAAATTCCTAATTCTTGTCATTGTTTTGCCAGACTCAACTTCTATTTTACACATGTCCTGCTTCTTTATTTTCTGCCCATGGCATGTCCTCTGCTTTCATGTAGTGTCCTCATTTCTGCCGTTTCATTTACCTGACTTTTCTTCTTTGACTATATTTACTTATGCCTCTATGTTGTTGTTGTTGTTGTTGTTGTTGTATCCATCGGCTTTTCCCGGTTAGGGGTCACCACAACGGAAACTCCGGTCTGCTAATGATTGGCAGTAGATTTTTACGTACCGAGTTGCCAGCCCTGACATACAACCTTCAACGAAGGTACGCCCATTCACGCATGTCTCCACACAGAAGACACTTTAGCTGAGAATTGAACAGGACAACATCTTATTGTGAGGCGACAACGCTACCGCAGCACCACCACTGCGGTTCTATTTACTTATGCCTCTATCTTCACCGCATATTCTTACCAATTTTCTCACCACATCCTCTCTGCTGGACTGTATCCCTTTCTCCAGTTATTCTTACATCTCTGTTATCTCTAAGCCCAAACCTGTTTCTCCTCTAGGTTCCCATATTCTATCCTGAAACATCTACATTCTCTGGCATCTGAAAACTACTGGAGTAAAACTTTGCCATGGTCTCAGAAAACCTCACCCATTTTGACCCTTTTCGCCCTGCCAGTGCCTCTTCATTTGTACTGCCCCATTCTTGTTTCCCTACTGGATTAACTCTGTCTTTTCATTATAGGATCTAACCAGAAACTATCCTAATATTAGCATCTAGTTGTAGTATATAAACAGATACTAAAATTAGGCTAACCTTACAAGACTGTGTAGTTGTGGGTACAGATACAAAAATGAGGATTCCAATCAGATATTAGTAATTTAGATTTTTGGGTCTTTTTTACTGATTGCCTGCTGGCTGTCCTCATTTTAGAGTGGTCATCCATCCAGCTAGTATGTTTTTTGTAGCTTACTGCCATTCTTGTTGGCAGCCTTACTGATTCAAAACTGTCACAATGCTTGGCCTAGATATGTACACTATACTTGTACTAATATCCAGTTACCATTTGTGGTGTAAACTGTGCTGCTGACAGCTTGGCCTTAGTCTTATGTGGTACTTTGCTGCCACAGTCCACATATGATTGGTGTCAATATGACAACAGAACAAGTGCCAATCTCTTTCCCAGGAAGGCCAAGCCAGCAGTCACTATTCACTCCCATCCTCCCAGGTCAGCTGTTTTAGCACCTGAAACAGTAACTGAACTCAGGTCATCAGGACCCAGTTGGGACATTATCCCTGTGTGCAGAAGACTGACCCACTTTCCCTTATCCAAGGATAATTGGATTTTTGATGTAAATGAGCATGCATGCATACTGAGAATATGAAGGGACAGGTTCAGAGAAGGACATATGTAGATTGCAGAAGCAATCACATGTTATTCTTTTGAGATATTTGATGTAAAAAAGCATACAAATATATGTTGTGGAATGTGCTGAAAAACAGTTGCACAATTATCAAGATTATCAGTAAAATTTTATAACCAAGTAGTCAAGGTTGTAAAAACAGGCATCAGCAGATGTAGATCAGAATAATAAAGAAAATCAGGAGATAAAGGGACGACTAAAATATCCTCAAAAGAATGCAGAGGGCTTGTCAAGCTGGCTTCTGAACTAACTGATGTATAAACAGAGTAAAACAAGCCACTTTTTCTTTGGGGCTATGTTATGAAATCAATTCATTATGCATGAATTGGATTTGCTAGCAACAAAAAAGCATCATAAAAGACCTGATGACTCACTCACTCTCTAGAAATAAAAACAAGTTAAAATGGCAACAGCAGTAGGCAGATGTCTCTGTCAAACAAAATGAAGTTCAAAACAAGCAGACATTTCTCTGACAGTTGCATGCATTGTAGAAATCTTAAATGATAGCCGTATTTTATTGCAGACACTTGATGGCTGTTCCCTCTGGTTAGCATTAGTATGAATTTGCCTAAAGTCTCGTATGCATTGTTTAGTCATACAGACCCAAGATTTTGCACATTTTGTAAAGGGAGAAAATATTTATCACATGACCATACTGCATGCAGCAAATATTAATGGTTATGGGCACAGGCAATTGTTTTTGCCATCTTCCCTTTCTGAACTAATCCCGTATATTAGCAATTGATGAAGTTCAAATTCTATTTTTTAATTAAAATTTGAAATTAGATTTCTGTTTTTCAGCAGCTCTAAGAAACAATAACATAGCAAGCTTGTCTCTAGATGATAACAGTCATAAAAAATGGTTTGACATGTTTATAAACTGGCATGCAATAATTTGTATGTTCAAGCAGATTCAGGATAAAATCTAGATGCCTCTGATGTACCACATTAACCACTTTATTTAAACTGGTAACATTTTCAACATGAAGCAGATATCTTATGTGTCTGGAAGAACAATTACATACAGTAAAAAATGTCTAGAACGAACTGAGAATACATGTTCTGCAAATGTTGCTTTCCTTTGTTGAAAAAGTCACATTTTTTCTACCGACTTTCCCTACAAAACTTACAGCATAGCATAAGTGGCAATAAATTGTACAAACAGAAGACAATTATTTGAGGTTGAAAGATTACCCATGCAAGAGTAATGAGCTTTGCTATTACTAAATTTTAATTTATTTACTTTATTTTACATTTGTTGACCGTAGAAGTCCAGCTAGGCCACTTTTCAGCGGAGGCCTGAGGAGAAAAGCTCCAATGCATGCAGTGTAAACAAAATCTTTTAAGTTATATCAACTATGTCAGGCAGAATACAATTAAAATACATTTTACTATGTCAAGATAGATAAAATAGTAACTGTACATAAAGTAGTAAGGCTTCTTACACTATACAGATATGGTTAAATAACTGTGCAGTAGGATAGATATCACAATACAGAGTACTAAGTTATTTATGAAACGTAGAAAGCAAAATTATGATATATAAATGAAATGAGTGGAAATAGAGTTAACAAAGGCATAGGTAGAAGGTGGGGTGGGTGAAGACAGAGTAAATAGTTGGTAATAGAGCAGAGGAGACCAAGGTATAGTAGAAGAGGGGGAAGAAAGCAGAGATGTTATACGTATCCTGGAGATGGACAGCTAAAGACCCAGGATGTTAAGAGGTGTTTTCATAGATGTCTTTTGAATGCCTGTTGGTTTTCAAGAAGCCTGAGAGCATGTGGGAGGGCACTCCAGATGGTAGATACACAGTCTGAGCATAAGGAGGCTTCTGATGCATTTTGGGCTTTAGTGATGCAGAGGAGGAATATGTCTTTAGAGCAAAGAGCTTTGGTAGGTTGGTGGTGCTGAAGCATGCTTTTTAGTGCTGGATACTTATCAGGATACTATATTAGTGTATGAGCTAGTAGTAGCTGACTATAGTGTGGTTGATGGGGGAGTTCAATGCAATTTTGTTTAAGGGCTGAACAGTGATGAGCTCTAAAGGGGAAATTTGCTGCAAAGTGAGCTATTTTATTGTAGCTTTGTTCCAGCTTTGTTTGTGTGTACATTTGTAGGTTAGTTAAGAGTGGGGAGGCATACAGTAAAGTAGGTAGGAGATAGGCTTTAGCTATGGTTTCTTTCATTCTGTGAGGTAGGGTTTGTTCTGTACAGGAGACCAGGCTTTTGGTGTTTTTGTTTTAATAACAGTTTGGAAGTGCAAGTCAAATTTCAATTTATTATAAATTGTGACTCAAAGGAGTTTGGTGTTAGGAACCTGTTCTCTCAGGGTGTTATTTAATGAAGTGATTTTGACAAGAGTTTTGCTTTGGGAGAATGCTTTTGAGGTGAAAAGTAGCAATTTCATTTTTTTGGGGGGGTGGGGGGTTAAGTAAGAGTTGTGAGTTATCTAGCCAGGCTTCTTTGGACTTAAAGAATTCTTGAGTAATTTCTTGAACTTTTTGTAGGTTAGAGGCTGTACAGATGGCTGTGGAGTCATCAGAATATTGTACAAGATTGGCATGTTTGGAAGCAGTGTTCATCATTTATAAATATGTTAAACAGGAGGGGTCCAAGTATGGAACCTTGTGGCACTCCTACAGTCATGGGTAGAAATGAGAATTCCTGTTGTCATTTGACTGCTTGGAATCTATCTGTTCGGTAGCTGTTAAACCAGGAGAGGGAGGAGGGGAGATGCCCAAAGAGTAGAGTTTTAGTAATAGTTTATGGTGAGAGACTGTGTTAAATACTTTGGACAGGTCTACGAATAAGGACGATGCCAGGTTTCTGGTATTTCTATTCTGTTAATGGTATAGGCAACGTGAAGTAGGGCAGTAGTGGTGCTATGTTTGGTATGAAAACCATTTTGTTTGGGGAAGAGATGATTTATGGTACGGTATTGAAGAAATTGGGAACGGATACACTTTTCTAATATTTTGGATAATGGTGACAGGATGACTATTCGTTTAAAGTTAAAGTAGTCAGCAGTTGGTCTTCCTTTATAAAGAGGAAGTATTTATGCCTTCTTCCAAATGGCTGGGACATGAGATTCTAGAATGGATCTGTTTATTGATATAGATATTGTATATGACAGAGCTTCAGCTGCAATTTTTAGGAATTGAGGAGGAAGGCTGTCTGCAGCAGAATTTGCAATCTTCAGTTTTAGGAGATATTTTCTTATGATAGTCATAGTGGGCAGTTGTTGGTGGGGGGCTGGTTTGATGGTGTGGTTGTTTTTGATAAGTGAGACAACAGCTTGAAGACAGTTTTTTTTTAAATTATTAGCAACTGTTAATGAAGTGCCTTCTGTGGATGGAGTGGTTTGCTGACTTTAGCCTGTGTAGGTTTTGGACAGATGACCAGATTTTTTTAGGATTATTTAGTGTGCCTGCTCTAAGTTAAAGTAGTGGAGTTTTTTGTCAAGCCTAACAGTGTTTGGTTTTATTTCTTATCTGTGTGTAGTGTAGACGATTTTCTTAGGATTTGTTGGTGTGCCATACTTTCCAGGACTTGTCTCCAAGCACCATTAGTTGCCTGCTGTTTTTGATAGATATGCTGCTGAATTAAGTTTAACTCTTTTTCTCTTGATAGGAGCACATACATTCAGAATCTTGGTAAAGGTTTTATTAAACCAGAGTGTGGCTTTGTCTAAAGGAAGATTTAAAAAAAAAAATAGTCCAAGCTTTGCTTTTGCGTGAAGATGAAACTGTCTACTTTAAAACTGGATAGGTTGTGCACATTCTTGTATGTGTGATGTTTTTTCTGGATTGCATACAAGCCTGTTTGCTAAACTGGGCAGGTGGTCTCTTAGGTTGTTAGATAGTGTGCCACAGTTATGGATATTATTGAGTTTAGTTGAGAGAATATAGTCTAGAGTAGAGGCCTTAGAGAAACCATACAGGTTAATACTGGTAGTGGGGGTATCATATACAGTATGGGACCAGTCTATGTTAAGGTCCTCGATGATGATGGTTTCTTGTGGTATATTGGTAGATGCCCAGGATAATATGTCCTCTGCTGTGTTGATGTTATTCCCAGGTTGAATATATAAAGCTATGATACATATGGTCTTATGGGAGCTCAGCTTGAGTAAGGCAATAAGGGTTTATCTTTACATAAACAAAAATCAGAAGTTTGTTTGCTCATATGAGTGAATCCAAAGCATGAAACACAAAACCGCGACAGTTTCCGATGTTCAAAAATCAGCAAATCAGAAATCAGATTCACTGCACCCCCCACACCCCCCCCTACTTTAATATACTAACTCTGAGATCGCACTACAGTGGGGAAAGGGTCCATTTTCCGATCCCCACTATAGTGCAATCCGCACCCAAAATGCCGAATCTGCAATGAGCGAATGTCACTGTGCATTCGCTCATTGCACATTTGAATCATTTTTTTGTTTGATGTTTCGGAAATTTGCAAACCTCCTTTCGAACTTCTGTCATTCATCCGTATGCAGAATGCACATATGAAGGTAAACTGGCAATAAGAATCTGTGCATTATTGAATAAGGGATTATAGAAACATGATGCTTTTGCCAGAGTGAGATACTGGCAAAAGACTTAGATTGTTTTATCCACGTCTAATAATGTGCTTTATGGATTAAACCATAGGAAAGTAATACTTAATTCATAATTCATTTTAAAAGTGCCCTAAAAAACGCAAACTAAATAGTCACAATTCCGGGTCTATGTTAGATAAATGAAAACGCAATCTCTCGAACGCTCATATGAGTGAATAATCATAACATTGAAATTTGTATTGTGGGGGGCTGCACCCCCACCCCCACTAAATATATATTCCTACTCCGAGGTCGCACTACAGTGAGGAAAGGGCAAAATATCCCACTCTTCTCTGCACTGCAATCCCAAAATACCACTTCCAATGTTATGATTATTCGCTCATATGAGCGTTTGAGAGATTGCATTTTCGTTTATTTAAAGCAGACCTACAATTCCATTGTACAGGGTAAGGCTGTAGTTCTGACTTTTCTTCACTCTTTGTGGAGTATGCATGTCCTCTTATGTCTCAATACTTTTTCAACAGGTACAAAAATTGCCAATATATAAATGAGTCTCTTCGTCATATTTTTTATATCTTTTTGGTTCTCTACCCTTATACTGACTTTTACATTTTCCCATCAAACATTCAGTTGATCTTTTTGCCCCTAGTGAAGAGACCTCACCAAACCATTTGTTGCCCCTCAGAAGTTGACCAGCAAACACCAGTGATAGAGCTGTTATATGCTGTGGAAGGTGGGGGCCTTTTTCTTTTGCACCTAACTCATTTTAGCCAGTGCTGTGACCTCTACATAACTTGTCTCTAGAGAATGCATGAATGTTCCACAAATGGTAATCCAAGAATGTATTTTGCTGCTTTTTTAAGCATGGCCATCATGATCTTCCCCATGGACTAGCTATGACCCTTTCCTTCAAAGTGGGCAAGTCAGCAGTTACCAATCGTGTCCCACCTTCCATGTACCAGCTTCTCCAGCATCAAGGCTCCTAGTTTAACTGCAAAAGTCTGATGCAGAAGTCAGGACTTTATCCTTCTTCAGCAACAGGGCTGGTAGTCAGATTTTGTTTGTCCTTATGTTATCTGTACTAGTTATCTTATCATGGTTCAGATGTGGACCACTTCTTTAGATCCTCAGTAAGCAAGATATACTGTGTGAAGGCCAATGATTTTGTTCATTTCAATTATCTATTCTGAATTATCCACAATGTGTTGCAAAATTTCCCAAATCTTTAGAATGGTGACCATGGGGTTCAGCTATGCCAGTTCACCACTGTGTGTTATTTCTGCTAGGTAAATCAATTTCAGAATGCTGGTTCCTTAAAGGACAACATAAGGGTTCCACTGTCTAGCCAGGAGAAACCTTGAGCCATACATGATGTCAATTTTTCCAGAGTGGAATAAAATAATTTTGAGTGAAGATGAGGCAGTTTATCACTAATATATATCTTTAAAGAAACTAGTGAATGCATGAAGCAGATCATGCTTTCTAGAACTACAAAGCAGATACATCAGTTATATCAGATGCTTTTACATCCAGGCAGAGGGCTACCAAGCTTGGAGATTTTTTTCGCCTATCAGTCCCTTAGGTTATTTTCAGCATGTCCTAAGCATGCCTGCATCCAATGAATCTTGCCTGTTCTCCAGAAAGATGATTAGCCATATGTAGCTTAATTTTGTATTCCCAAATCCCTATTAACATTTTTTTTTATCTGCATTCAGTAATGTCAGTGGGCAAGAAATGCCTGGATTCTGTGGGTAAACCTGAAGCCAGCAATGCTTGCATTTGGGAAGATGATAACGCTTTTGTGAATAAGGAGCACTGTGTACTTTTCATCATTACCCTATTGCTCTAAAAGAAAATTTAAATTCTTCAGCCAGCCCATTATTTCATGTGGCTTTTAAATGTTTTAACTTAATTATAAAATGAACTCCACCTCATTGAGGGGCTGTCAGAGCCTGTCTTTGATATTTTTTCTCATGGGGTTTATTTCTGTCATTATGTCTATGACACCAATGCTGCTTATAAATTGTGATGTTGCATTCCTTAAAGATATCTATGTTATTTTTAATACTTCGAGTTTTTTTTCCTAGAGATAGGATGCCAATGGAAACATGTCTGCTTGGCCTGTATGCTACACCTCCTAGCATGACTGTGTGCTGATTACAACATTGTGCAATATTGCATGCAGAACTTATTAAGAACCACTGCTACTTTTCGTCAGTAAAGGCTGAATATGAACACTCAATATGCTCTTAATAGGCAGGAATTTAGTCAACATATTTGATATTAGTTCGATTCTCGGCTTGGCTTGGGAGTGCCTTCTGTGTGGAGTCTGCATGCCCTCCCCGCGGTTGGGTAGCATTTGAAAGACAAGCATGTGTAAATGGGCGTGCCTTCGTTGAAGGTTGGGCGTCGAGCTGGCACCTCGGCGTTTCATAAAAATCTACTGCCAATCAATAGCGGACTGGAGTTCTGCTGTGGCGACCCCTTACCGGGAAAAAGCTGAAAGACAAACAACAACAACATTAATGCTCAGAAATGCTAGATCTCTCTTGGCCTTCCAACCACAGGTGAACAATTCTAGAGTGGCCTATATGAGGTGGTCCACTTCTTTGTGTCAAGTAGTTCACAAAGGGTTTGTTCAAGGTTTAAGGTACAATGCACATAACACATTTTAGCATATCAGAGCATATGTGGTTCATTTTGGTTATGTTGATGTGTGTCATGGAAGACAAACTGACTAAAACTTTCACTGTCAATAAATCATGTATTTTTACCTAGTAGGGAGATTTTTATTTTATTATATTTGTATTTGTAGAGCACTGATCTCTATAGACCTTTTTCAGACTTAGCCTGGGAGCACTATCTGGTTAAGTGACTTGCTCAGTCATACAGTTAGGCTATAAAGGCTGAGGGAATCAAACCCTGGACTACTGGACTACAGGAAACAGCTTTTAACTGTTTCTTAGTCCTCTGTGCCAACTGATAGATGATGTGCTAACTTCCAGATAACCTTCAAACTCAGGGTTGGCCTGGGCTCAGTGGACCTAGGTTACCCAATAACACAATAAAGGCAGTGAAAATAGATCAGATGCCACCACAGCTAGGGCTTCTCTGTATAAATCCTGTTTATCTTCCTTAATATCTGTGTCAGTAGTTCAACTGGTAGCATACCAGCTTTTCATGATTTAAAATCAAATGACTATGGATTCTGTCCCCACACCAGGTTATTGGATTTACTTTCCAGTGATAACACTACAGTGCAGCATAGGGAGTGCTAGATCTGAATGTGTTCTCCATCAGATGAGATGTTAAACCAAGGTCCCATTTACCTGAATATGCGGTAGATCAGCTGGATGTGAAAGATCCCACAGCATTTATCGGCAACATTACAGGAAAGTTTTCTAGGTATTGATGAAATTTCCTTTAGTCAATAAGAATAGCATGTCAGGTCACCTCTAAAAACTGACCACAGGCCTAGTGGAACTAACCCAGTGAACAAAACTGAATAAATATATTGTACCCTTGTGGTTAATAAATAAAGGGCTGGTCAAGTGTCATTCATAGTGCTGACATATCTAGTAAGTTCATACCCCTAAATTCTTTGACTACTTATTTAGCCAAACCCAGTATCTTGTGTGGAGTTGAATACTTGCAAGAAGAGACGAAGCCTAAACACTCCCATACTATAACATGGACCCTGACTTTATCTTGCAGAATGTGAAGAAGCTGCTTTCACTAACCGCTCTCTAAGAGCAGTATATATTTCTGCTACAGTAACCAAGGTATCATCTTAGTTCTGAATAGAAGAAAAGCCATGTTCATTAGGATAATCAATTTCTCTATTTTTCCCTAATGGATAGGAAGGAGTCACTACATTAAGAACCAAACCTGGAGGGTTTGCTATGTTCTTACAGAGGAAAATGGGCTTCCTGAAGTAACACTATCAGGTAGGATCAGGATGAAAACCAAAAACTCATGCATTCTTACTGGAAAACAATTTTGTTTGTTTGTGTCTTTCGGCTTTTCCCGGTTAGGGGTCACCACAGTGGAACTCCGGCCAGCTAATGATTGGTAGTGGATTTTTACGTACCGGGTTACCAGCCCTGATGCACAACCTTCAACGAAGGCATGCCCCATTCACGTATGCCTCCACACAGAAGACGCTCTAGCTGAGAATCGAACGGGACAACGTCTTGCTATGAGGCGACAATGCTACTGCAGCACCACCACCGCAGTCTCACTGGAAAACAATAACATTTTAAATTGTTTGTTTTTGCCCTATACAAAGGAAGACTTTATCAGAACTACCTTGCAAACAAATTGAAGCAGCTATTAAAATGATGGTCCCACAGGAATGACCAATAAAAAAAAAAAAAATAAAAACAATGCATCACACTGTCATGTTTCTTTTTCAAAATGCTAGTAATAGACACTTATTTTTATTTTATTTGTTTGCTGGGTTAGTGCACTGATCTTTAATCCCAGGGGTTGTGCTGTTGTATTAGCATGAAAAACAATTGCCAATATAACATAACTCCTTATTTTCACAAATGTCTACCCTCTCAAAAACAAAAAATATGAACTTGCTCAAATTGATACAAACCTCACTATCTGTACCAAAAGCATTTGTGAGGTCCCTTTACTTTTCTGAGCAATATTCTTGATAAATTCTGTGCTTTAACTTATTTTCTGTCTCGCCTATATAAAATGTTTGACAAGACAAACACGTTGCAATATACAGTACCCCAGCTGAATTGCAATCAAAATACCTATAAATGCAAGGCTTTGTTGAAATCACCATTTAAAGTGCCTTCCTCTTGTTTTTTTTTCATCAGCTTCTTTAAATTGGATCAACTGAAACTGATCTTTTACTCATAACTTTCTGTATAATATTATTCACTATACCTTCAGGGTATGCCTTGTCCAAATGAATTGTTTCATCTCATTCCTAAAAACATAATTTCTGGACATGGGTCTTGATAGCCTAACAAACACCCCTTTAACAATATTATGTTCAATACAATACATGTGATTACTATACAATATAAATATGAATTAAAAAAGTTGTTACGATCATATTAATTTCAGCTAGTTTTAAGAAAGCTGTTGAATGTATAGCTTGATGACAGAACATGCCACATTGTGGTTAATTTATTATCTAGAATAAGCAAGAGTTTTAGCAAATTATTTCTTATGTAGAAACTCTACCAAACATATCATGAGGTTCATTAGAATTGTGTCATTTATTTATTTTTTTACTGCTGTGGTTATCATTTCAACTGCTATGCTTGGATATCATCTGAAGTTCCCCAGAGGTTGGCTGCCAGAGTGTCTGTTATTAATTGTTTCAAATATTATTACAATTCTACATTATATTCTAGAAGTTTGCTACATTTGTTTTTTTCTCCTCTAGTTGTCTATTTCAGATACTTCTCTAATGTCGCAGTATTTACTCATTGGCTTGATCAATTCATTGTCATTTTTCCAAAATTTCATCAAGCCAGACTTGTTAGGACTGCTTTATAGATTGTTATGGAATCTTTTCACTGATGTATATTATTTTGGTTTTGCAAATCCATTATAAAAGTACATCCTTTGGAATAGAATATTTGAGCTTAAATAGTCAAGTAATTTGTAATCACACTCATAGCTCTCTCTATCTCTCTCTCTCTCTCTCTCTCTATATATATATATATATATATATATATGGGTCTACTTCTTTTGACCTAACTTTCATTTGCCCGACACTTCATTTGACTGACAAGTATTATTGACAAGAAAATGGAATATGCCCCCTTCCCCACTTTAGTGCGACCCTGGAGTTAGAATATATATATTGTAAACTTTTGATGTAATATTGCTTAGTAAAAGAAAAGTAAGTGGGGGGCTTCACCCCCCCCACACCCCCCCTAACTATATATTCTAACTCCAGGGTCGCACTACAGTGGGGAAGGGGGCATATTCCATTTTCTTGCTAATAATACTTGTCAGTCAAATGAAGTGTCAGGCAAATGAAATTTCAGTCATTTGGTCTCAGGCAAATGGGTGTCAGGCAAATGGGAGTTAGGTCAAAAGAAGTAGACCCATATATATATATATATATATATATATATATATATATATATATATATATATATATATATGTATGCACTTCCTTTTACCCTAAGGTTACATGGTCTTGGATTTAGTATATTTAGAGAAGCTTAGGCATTGAAGTCTCTAGCATTGGATATAATAAAGCTTGCCTTTCTGCAAAAAATGCTTGCGCTTATGTCTTAGAGAAAAATAACATTTTCCTTTGTCAGTTTGTCATTTTTATTTTCCATTGTTTCATCATTCAATTGCAGTAAGTTAGATGACTTAGAAAAGAATCCAGTTTATTTTTAGCCTGCTACTCACTTTACACCTATTTGATTTTCTTTTGCTATAGAATTTATCAGTGACAGTGAGGAACATACTAATCTCAGTGTAATCTTTAACGTAGCCAAAAAAGGAAACATTTCCCAGGTTAATGTATTACTTCTTAGACTAAGTAATTTTAAATTGATGAAGTTACAAAACCCAAATTCTGTTTTTCTTTTAACTCTTCTTCTCTGAAATGAACTATCTCCACTACTATTTTATATATACTAAGAAAGTTTTATATAACATTTTTACTTGATGCATTTTGTGATAATTTGCTTATAAAGTTTTCAGTTCTTCCCAATTAGTTTTATGTAAATCCCAGCATTTTCTTTTTTCAACTACTTCCTTGCATTCTGTAAAAGATCTGTTTGAAACATTATGAAAGCAGTATAAACGCATTTTGTAGATTTCTCTAAAATGTCTTTCTTTGGAAGTCAAACATTTTAAATAATTACATTTATCATACATATGTCTGTCTTCCTCACTCCTAAGGTATTCAGCTACCATAAGAAGAAGGTTTTCAGCTGCCCTAAAAAGAATAGCATGCCACTATGTTTGCCTACAAAATTATTGATAAATGCTGAAAAGCTGTGTTTTCTCCGTTTAACAAAAAAATTTCCTTTCACACCTCCAGCATACAAATCCCCAAAATTAAAGACAGACAGCTTTTACTTTAAAGAAATATAGCACATGCTCAGGGAAGAGATTGTTATGTTTCATGATCATTTAAGTTTTGTTATTATTAAATACCACTACTTCATCAAACTGGGTCAGACATTAAAATCATTAAGTATACCACCACCTGTTTACTCTGGTAGGATATGAAATTTTTGAAAAACATCATCTTACCTAAAACATGCACCATTCTGTCTTGCTCTGTATGCTGTAACACATGTATGCTTTATAGGTTCATAGGTCAGTACTAGGCTAGCTGCCCTTGCAGGCCATTTTCTTTTTTGGGCCTAACCCATCCCATGGTCAATAATTATATATCACTTCTAATGAGAATTGCAGGGGATTATACCATCCATCATTTTTAGGGACCAAAGCATGAGATGAAGCAATTAGGAGCTACTCTGCCCATTAGTAGTACAGTGGGCAGTCCTGGGGTAAATTTGCTTTTTCCCATTCAATGATCTAAGTTGCACTTGAATATGGGCAGACATGAGCTTTGTTTTACATGGAAGGTGAGTCTGTTCCACAGCAGTGGTATCCTCTTCGAGATATAGCTGCCCCTCCAAACCATTCTGTTAATGTTGCAGAAGAGGTTTAGATCATTAGACTAAGTGCTTCTGATGCCATTTAATTTGCTCATGTGCATTAAATCCATCAGTAGTGGGTCAGAGGATGTCTTGTATGCCAGACACATGTCACCTCTTAGCAGTCTGTAGGATACCTAGTGTAGTGACAGGGCTTTGAGATGGTCCATGTAGGACATGTTGTTTAGGCCTTGTATCCATGTAGTAAGGCATCTATGTGGGTGCTCCAGTTTTTGCATGTGTCTAGACAGATACATGCCCAAGGGGACATTATATTCAATGACTGGCATAATTATGACTGAGTAAAGGGGGACAATGACATCCCTAGATCTAGATACAATCCCTTTGTTTATAAGCTGTGCAATATAGAAGGACATTCTTACAACAATAAACACATGCTGGTCAAAAGTTAGATCACTCTCCATATAAGTTCCCAAGTCCCCAAAAACTGGGTCAATGTGTAGGGGTGTTCTGGGTACATGATATCCCAAAGGATACAATAATGTATTGTTTGGCATTTAGTCTCAGTCCATGATTTTGGCATCAGTTATTTATTTGAGACAGGCCTTCCTGCAGGATGACTAAGTTGTTTGGGGATTCAGTGAATGGCCCTAACTTGCAGTCATCTGCAAACTTAGTCAGTCAGAGCCCTTTGTTACTGGCTTTTACCTCAGAAAAGTAGATGACAAACAGAAGAGATCCCAGCACAGAACCCTGGGGTCTCCAGGGGTGAATGTTCTCTTTGTGGAGGTAACTTCCCTTATTTTAATTATCTGATTCCTATTGGTGAGCCAGTTGGCAATCCAGCATGTGATCTAGGGGGTTTATTCCCAGTTTGTTTAGCTTTTCTACTATGCCTGAGTGGGGAATTGTGTCAAAAGCTTTGGCCAGGATGAGGCATGCACTGTGTAAAATTTTGTCTTCATCCATTGCTTTGGTGACCTGTTCAAAAATCCGCCAAAGTGAGTAAGCATGAACTGCCCTTGACAAATGAAAACTAAGGTGGTTCCAGTATTTAGAGGTTCTCTATGTCCCGCTTGATTAATTCCATGATAAGTCTTTCCATGGCTTTCCATATGAGGCTGGTCAGATTTATGAGTCTGTAATTGCTTGGGTCTGTGGAAGGTCCTCCCTTATGTGTTTTATATGTGTTCTATTTTTCTTAACTGTTTGTGATCTGTAATCTGTCTGAGTTCTGCTGGGAGAAGAGTTCAGTAAACTGAAACAATCTTACTGAAGCTCATCTAGCTTGTGGCTTGTTCAAATGGTAGGTTAATTAACACTGGGATGCCACTGTCTTGATTTCAGAGACAGAAGGATGAGTTCTTGATTTGGATTTTACTTTATAGGGATGGGCAAAAACTCCAATTTGAGGGAATAAGGGAAGCATGGTTCTTGTTGTTACCAGTATACACTAGTTAGCCTTTTATTATGTGAAGGAATGATGATCTAATTGTGGTGAGAAATTAATGAATCTGCATATGTCGTTTATTGCTTGTTGAATTCTGATTTTATTGTAGAAAAGGCATATTCATACCTAGAGATTAATATATTTTTAGCAAGTCCTCTTTTGGCATCTTTGATGAAGTGGTTTGATATGGAGTAGTGCACATTTAGTTGAGTACTATCTTTAGTAACTGCCATGTCAGTGTGATTTTATGAAAGACAGAGTTTTATTCAGTATTTGGCTGAGATTCTTATACTATCATCCCATGAACACTAAATTGTTTGCACGAGTTGTGACACTTAGAGGAAGAGGCAGTAGCAAGCCTCTGATGTGATCCAAAGAACACTATTGCAGTTTTAGAAACATTGATAGCAAGATGTTTTTATGTAAGATGATTACAGATGGATGAGAACTCCCTTTGTAGTGAAGATTGGACTGAGTGGGAGGTTGGACCACTTCACTGAAGGAGGAGGATGACATCAGTGCAGGGGGTAAATTATCTTATGAAAGGCAAGTAATGATGTCATTGATAGAGAAAGACAGAAGAATGGGATGTAGAAGTCAGGCCTGGGGTATCCCTCTAGTGAAGGTCCCGCAGTCTGCTTGCAGATTGCCTGAGGGAATTAAGAAGGTTCTGTTGGTAAGATGGTTCCAGAATCAGGTGACATAGTTATCTCAGAATCTTGGTGCACTTAATATTCTCAGAAGGATGGAAAGGCTAACAATTTTTTTTGTTTTGCTCAAAGCAACTTTATTATTCTACTTATATTTTTTTCAAGAAACAAGTAATACATTTTCAATTAATACAATAATATAATAACACAAATAAAATAATGCAAGTACATATAAGAAACATGTCAAACTATGTACAATATATACACAGGCCTGAAATCTATTAATAAAATAATTAAAACTCCAACAAAAGAGTCTTCTTTTCTATCTCTTCATTTTTTACTTTACTTCTTTAAACATCAGAATCAAGATTCTTTTGATACAAGTCAATGAGAGACATCACTTTCATCGAAGGATTATTGATAAATGGCTTGGAATAAATCCTAAGTTCTTTTATTTTAGACTCTCTGAAGACTGTTTCTCTGAAAAAAGACAGTAAGTCACTAAAAGTTGATGAATTTGTTGTTCTCCATTTTTTTTGTAATAAATTTCCTTGCTACTGCAAGGATAGACCATAACAGAAAAAGATTATCATTTTTCAAATCACAACTATCACAAACCTTAAATAATACTAAAAACTTAAATAAAGAGAAACAATCTGAAAATAAAGCTTTCAAAAATAATTTAAAAATAAGTTTAGAGAACGAGAATAAAAAAAATATATAATATATATAACCAATCAGCTTTACAAACATGTAAACATCTCCAACAGTTTATATAATCATCTCTGTTAAAGCTGACTATTTTATTTGGAGTTAAGTATCTATGTAGAAATTTCTGTGTAAATATGTACCAGTAATGTGACCAAGAAGTGTGTTTAATAGAAAATAATATTTGAGATTTGTTCTCAGAACTGAAATATGAGGTATGACCCAATGTAATATGATTCTAAACTGTATCTATGTTTAGTTTGTATTTTATGAACATTTTGTAAAGTTTTGAAATTAAGTTATTGATTTTTGATTTGTGTATATAATTTCATACAAACAAATGAATTAATTTTTGATTTTCTCTAAAGAGTGAGTGAGATAGATATGTAAACATAATCCCTGAGTCCACATTTTAACATTCTGTAATAGCCACTCTTGGGGAAACAAATTAAATTCTATAATGAGTTGTTGAGAATGTTTTACTTTTAGATCTTTAAAACAATGTTGCCAGCAAATAAAATTCATAGTCTCCCATTTGATGAGTATAATACTATATGATTTTTTTTAAATTTCTGGTTATGCTAAAAGGAATTATGGATTCAACTCAGATTTTGATATCTATACTAGTAAATATCATATTGTTTAAATTCTTTAGAATAATATCTAAGTAGTTGGAATTTGAAGGAGAATAAATGTTATGCTGTATGTAATGATGGAGATAATGCCAAAAGATCAAAGAAACAAATAAACAGATCTGACCAACATGCTATGAACCACATTTATTGAAATTGGACAAATTTAAAATCAGTTTCAAGAGAAAAACAAAAAAAATTAGGACTGAGTGCTTTCATCTTTATTCAGCTTTCATCTTTATACCATAGAAGATACCATCACTCTGAAAAACAAATTATCATGATTGGTTGAATTATTATAACTTAATATGCCTATACTATTTTTAAGAAGAGTTTAATGTAAAGTTTTCCAATTAGAATTATAATTAGAATCAACCCAATTTAATATAATTTTAAAAATTGATGTTTTTATACAAATATCAATGTCTGGAAAATTGATTCCTGCAAGATCCTATGTTCTAATATGACAAAGTAAAGCTATTATGGGTTTGTTAGGGAACCAAAGAAATTTTAATAATTGTTTATTAATTTCAATGATGTGATGTTTACAATGTAAAAGAGTCAGGGCTTGGATTATATCTATATAATATTTTAGGCAAAAGAATCATCTTGTTAACTGAAGTCTACCTTCAAAGGAAATAAGGTCATTCCATGTAGAAATAAGATTTGTTGTATTTATGATATTATCATAATTAACTGTTATTTAATCTACAGACTTCAATAAAGTAATATCTAAGTATTCAGATGAGGGGACTTGATTACCAATAATATGATTCTTTTTTTAGTTTGGATTTTTTTTCTTTTTATTTAATATTATAAATTTATACTTAGATTGATTACAATGAAGGCCAGAAATAGAGTGACATAACTTTATTGTAGATTCTAGTTCAATAAGAGATGACCTAGAATTTAAAAGAGCTAATTAAATATTATCTGCAAATAATATAATTTTACAGGAATACTGTTTACAAATATCTATGTCAAAATATTTGAATTTGTTTATATTAAAATAGCAAAGACTTCAATGGCTAAAGTAAAAATAATTGGAGAAAGAGGACAGCCCTGTTTAACACTTCTGGTTAAAATATATGTTCTGAAGTAAAGGGACCAATCTTAACGTAAACAATATTATTATTAGAAATATTCTTTAAGAGGGAAATAAAACTTTCATGAAAATCATACAATTCTAGAATTTTAAATAAGTAATTCTGATTCAAAGAATCAAAAGCTTTCTCAGTGTCAAGGCTAATTAATAAAGCCTCATCATTTCTACTATTCAAACAATTTGTAGTAGTTTATATACATTTTATATTATCATTTGTCTTTGATAAATAAAGCTTGTTTGATCAGAGTTAATTACTTGAGCTATAGTTTCTTTTAATCTGTCAGCAATGATAGAGATTAACAATTTATAGTCCCTATTTAAAAGTGAGATAGGTCCATAAAAAGAACATAATTGTGAGTTTTATTTTCTTTTAATAAATGAGAAATTAATGAATATTTCCAAGAGGGTAGAATCTTTTTTTGAGACCAAACCTCAATTAATGTTTTATGAAAAATAAATATATGACAGAGTGAGGTAAACGTTTATAAATCTATTATAAAGAAATGTATAATGTTTTACTTCACTCTATCATTTATTTTTTCAGAAAACATTAATTGAGGTTCAATCTTAAGAAAAGATTCCACTCTCTCATGTAAGTCGACTTTACCTTTGATGAAATTTTCTTAATATAAGAGAATTAAGATTTAATACTGTGGTTTTTACATCTAATCTTAAGTTTTGATTTTGAGAAATGTAATACAATTTGAAAGCATCAAGAATGTTTGCAATATATGTGGTATTTTTCTTATTTCTCTTCATGTCTAACTTCTAGAACATGGTTAATTTTTGATTGCAATTTGACTCTTGATAGATTATGCATATACATGGGAGATAAAGAATGGAAAGCCATTTTTAGTCTTTATAGAACCAGACTTGATTTATGAGATAAAATATCAATATATCATGTATTTAATTACTCTATTTCTTTTATATTAGATTTCTTTTTTTTTGGTAAATTTAGATTTGGCGTCTAGGAGTTGTGATTGAAGGCTTTGTAATTCTGAATCCCATTCCTTTGTTTTATTTTTATATCAACTTAAAATTTTACCAAAATTATAAGCCTTCAATAAATCCCAGATCATAACTATGTTACTGTAAGAAGTGCTGTTAGATGAAAAAAAAACTTTTTTCAAAGATCAACTAGGGTTTAAACTCTTTAAGTTTAGTTATACAAACAGTGATTGTAGTTAAAGAGGATCATTTTTTTTAAAATTAGTGTGAAGTTTTAAAATAAGGGCATCATGATCAGAAATAGGACAAGAAAGATGTTAAACAGATATCTTAGAAAATAAGTCTTGAGAGACTAGTATTTTATCAGTTCTTGTCTGTGTGCCATACTTATAATCTTAGTGAGAAAAGATGAATGAACAAGAGTCTTTCATAGTAAATACATCTTTTAAGTAAAGATATTCTTTCCATTTTAAGAGAGTTTTCACACTGGATGTCAATCTTAGCGTCCTTTTATTGATAGTATTTGAATATTCCAAAATACAATTAAAATCTCCACCTATAATGAAATTGCCTTTATAGTTATTAAGAATGAAGTCTAGATGTTTCTTAACAAGACTTTGTCCCACACCTGGAAACCAATAAAGATTTGCTAGAGTCTATAGCCAATTATTAAATCTCAAAACTAAAAGGTGAAAATACCATGTTGATCTTCATATGTATGTATAATTAATGGGAAATCTATATTTTTACAAAGAATCATGACACCTGTTCTCTTAGGTTTAAAAGAGGATTGCACTAGAATTATATAATTACTTGGATTCTAGATGTTTTTCCACCTGTTTGATATCTCTTTCTTGAAGAAAAAAACACTTGAGCCTTATTTCCATTCAGATGTCATATTAAATTTAACCTTTTCCTTGGCTTGTTCAAACCATTAACATTTAAAGATAGCATAGATAAATCCATCTATAAACTAAATTATATATTTTTATACTTTTACTACCCTTGGAAAAGATAAGCAATATAAAATAAAACATAGTAAAATGTCTTGTGTAACTATGAAGCAAAAGGATTAATAATTCAAGACATACAAGAGAATAAAAGAGATAAGAAAAATAATTATATTGAACAACACAAATATTAATTATAAACATGAAATTATCTAATGTCCTAACCAAATAGATAACTAAAAAACCTATCAGGTTATGCATCACTACCTAACCAAACTATGACCTTAAAAAAGTAAGAAAAAAGTCCTATCTGTTTGAGCTGCGCAATAGATAATTCATCTAATGGAGACATTTCTAATACTTATAAAATAGGTATAAGGAGCCACAGTGTTCAGCAGTATAATTATTAAAATAAATAAGACCTATGATAATATTTTATATAAAGATGAAACAGAAAATGATTTTACTTTAACCTCCTTTCCCTCACTCATCATCTACCCCTCCCTTCTCTCTCTCTCTCATATACAAACTCTTTCCTCTATGTCCTACTTTTATTTGCATAGAACATACATTAAAATGCTAGACTATTAGGAGTAGCTAGAGTTAATAAACAATACATATAAGTGACTAATAGTCACATATCTTAGATAACTAATAAAGTTATCTCTACTGTGATAATTTTCACCAAATTATGCAGATGTGCATGTAAAATCTGATTATCCTGATAGAGAAAGAGAGCAACCTGAATTCAATCTGTGTTGAGATATATACTCCTGCTATTGATTTTATTTATGAGACGTCTTATTAATTTCAGTCCATCTGCTTAGTATTTGGTTTTATAGCATGTAATTTGTATATCAGTTATACTTTACTATGAAAAATATATCATAGTGATGCTCATAGGTTCATAGGTGTTTACTAGGCTAACGGCCACAAGCGCCTTTTTAAGCCTTGCCATGCATCCTGAATCTCTGACAACATCTGACACCCTTGATAGGTGTAAGCATGGGCCTGGGAGATGAAGCATTTGCAGGTTAACTATTTGCATTAGAGACATAGGTGCCAAACCAGGGATGAATTTCCGGTTTCCGATCCAATTGTCCAAGTTGCACTTGAATTGGGTTAGGGAGGAACTCTGCTTCACATGGATGGGGAGCCTGGTCCAAAGATGGGGAAGTCTCTGGGACACATACCTATCTCTCCAGCAGGACCTATTTATATCACAGGCAAAGTTTAAGTCTTTAGAATGGATAATTCTGGTGTTGTTTGTTTTGTGGATATGCAGAAGGTCCATCAGAGTGGGGTCTGACAATGCCCTATATGCCAAGCATATATCTCCCCTTAAAACTTGTAGGAGACGGAATACGGGGATAGGGCATTGAGTCGGTCAGCACAGGACATATTACTTACACCCCATATTCTTTTAGTGTGGAACCTCTGTGGATGTTCCTGAAATGCCTGGTTAGGTGCATACCAAAGGGTTCATTGTACTCAATGATAGGTATGATAAATGTGGAATAAAATAAGTGCAGCGGCTCTTTTGTAACCTTACGCTGTCGAAATAACCACAAAAACCACAAGGTAAATCCAAATGGAATTCAGCAACAAGTACCAAAACAACCGATGCAAAACGGTAAATGCACTTAAATAAAATAACAAAAATCAATCCAATAATGTTAAGCACTTTCACCTACTGCAACTCATGGGCTTCATCAGAAGCACTTAACCTTATTGGATTGATTTTTGTTATTTTATTTAAGTGCATTTACCGTTTTGTATCGTTGTTCTTTCTTGGAATAAAGGACATTGATATACTTGTTCAGACCGCGTCAGCTTGGAGTTTATTCTTTAGTGTGCTATTCCACCAGGATTCCTCATTTTTGGTACTTGTTGCTGAATTCCTCATTTTTGGTACTTGTTGCTGAATTCCATTTGGATTTACCTTGCGGTTTTTCTGGTTATTTCGACAGTGCAAGGTTACAAAAGAGCTGTTGCACTTATTGGATAGTTTGTGACTTTACGTTGTAAGTTGTTTTCGTGATTTCTATTCAAATGTGGAATAAAAGAAACAAACAGCTGAAGTTCACCATTCAGTATACACATTTAATAAAATATAACATAAAACCACAGAGTTTTCGAGATAAACTCTTTTTCAATGTACTAAACATGAGGGCAGTGCCTCCCTTTTATATATAAAAACAGCCAATCAATTTGCACTCCCAATTATATAAATATTGATTAAAACACATCATATTTACCTTTTAAAATAGGTTTAATACTGTTGCTGCTATTATAGATAAACATAGATAAACATGATGTGATTTAATCAGTATTTATATAGTTTTTTAATTTAGTATGTACAACGTATTGAATTTTAAGTTGATTCTTCTTGTTTCAGCTTTTTTCTGGTTAGGGGTCACCACAGCAGATCACCTGTCCACTCATGATTGGCAGTGGAGTTTTACAGTGTCGAGTTGCCAGCCCAGCACTCAACCTGCCACAGGGCACACACACACCTAGGGCCAATTTAGAGTATCCAATCCACCTACAGCATGTCTTTTTTTAAGTTGATTATTGATGTTAATTAGGAGTGTGAATTGATTGGCTGTTTTTATATATAAAAGGGAGGCATTGCCCTCATGTTTAATACACTGAAAAAGAGTTTAACTCGAAAGCTCTGTGGTTGTACATTGTGTTTTATTAAACATATCAAACCAAGATACAACTCACAGCCAAAGTCCTCCAAAACGAAAAAAAAGTTTATTCACAATAAAAGGTTAAGCGCTTTCATCAATAGACTTCATCAGAACCTGGTTCTGATGAAGTCTATTGATGAAAGCACTTAACCTTTTATTGTGAATAAACTTTTTTTCGTTTTGGAGGACTTTGGCTGTGAGGTGTATCTTGGTTTGATTTGTCTGGCAGTGTTACACCTGTATTGGCACCTGTTCTTTTGTTTAGTGTGGCTTTTATTAAACATATATACTGAACGGTGGACTTCAGATGTTTGTTTTTTTATTGTTGATTTGGTGTTCTTGAAGCCCTTCAGCTATCTAGGAGAGTTATTGGTTTGCTTGCTATAAATGCCGAATACAGTGGAACAATGACTTCCTTGGACTTAAATGCCATACCTTTCTTTATAAGTTTTGCAACACAGAATGATTTCCTCAGCACTGTAGACACATGGTGATCAAAGACCAGATTACTATCTATGTGTGTCCTTAAGTCCCTGAATATTGGGTCAGCTATAAGGGATGTGTTCTCAATATGATAGTTACCAGGGATGGATGACTTCCCAAAGGATACTATTATACATTTGTTGGCATTTAGTTTTAGTCAATTGCTCTGACACCAGCTGTCTGTACAATACAATCAGTACATAGTATTATCAATATTTAATCGATGCTAAAACTTTAAATGTCAAATACCAACTAGCATAAAGCAACAATCTGAAGTTCAAATAGCTTGAGTCCATAAAGCAAATGAGTCAGATAATCTGTGGGTAATTAATCTGTGTCACCCATAACTGTCAATATTTAGCAGTGCATCTTTAAATAAAGCAAAACTAATCCCATTTCTTATTTTTATGAGCTAGATAAGCTCTCAAAGTAGAAGGTGTTAATTGAAATGAGTTTCTCTGGAGACAAGAGAGAGCATATTGTTCTACTAATATAAAATATGTATAACTTCAGGTCACAACTCTGTACAACATCTGAATAAAATATCAACTTTGCCATTAATTACTAAAAAGACAGTGTATAACAGAATAAAACAATATTTCTCATTCTCATACAGGACAAATTATCATAAAAAGAATAAGATTTTTATTTTTTTATTTTCCCCCTTTATCTCCTTTTCTTTTTTCTACACACACACACACACACACACACACACACATATATATATATATATATATATATATATATATATATAGATATATATCTATGTTCACACACAGTTTCATAGATTACTAGGCTAATGGTCCCATAGCCCTTATATAGCAATATTTATTCCTAGTTGCTCCAAATGTCATTGGTTAGGTGAGTGAAATTCACATGAGTAAGGGTCTATGGTAGTTAATAACAACTTTCTCTGTCTAGAAGGAACATGGGTGCCACTCCAGGAGTACATCTGCAGGCACCCATCCATTGATCTAGGTTGCATTTGAAGAGGGTCAAGGAGGGGCTCTGTTTCACATGAACTGGAATTTTGTTCCAGAGAAGTGGCAGTCACTGAGAGATATATCTATGTCTCCAGCATGGCCTGTTCATATCAGAGGTTAGGTTAAGATCCCTGGAGTGAGTGACTCTTGTGCAGTTTGATTTGCAAATGTGCAGCATTTTCCACTTGGCAGGGTCAGAGATTGCCCCATAAGTGAGACACAAATTACCCCTTAGCAACCTGTAGGAGACAGAATACAGTGACAGGGCTTTCAGTCTTTCCACGTAGGACTTGTTTTGTGTACCCTGTAATTTCTTGGTGAGAATCCTCTGTGGGCCCTCCAATTGTAGCATGTATCTGGTGAGGTACATGCAAAAGGGAGCATTGTATGGAATTATTGGTCTGATGAGGGCCAAATATAATGGAATTATAACATCCTTAGGTCTAGATACGATGCCTTTATTTATAAGGAGTTCCACATAGAAGGATTTCCTTTCTACTGTGGATATGTGATGGTCAAAGTTCAGGTTGCTATCAACCTGAGTACTTAGATCACATACCACTGGGCCTTCACTTAGAGGAGTGCTGTCTATAATGTAATTAGCAGGAATGTCAGCTTTGCCAAAGAGAATAATAATGCATTTTTTTTGCATTTAGCTTTAATCTGTGACTGTGGCACCAATCATTTGTCTGCGTTAGCCCTGTCTGCAGTATATTAACATCACTGGGCGACTCAATAATTGATCCCAGTTTGCAATCATCAGTGAACTTGGTCAACCACAGGCCATCCAAGTTTGCCTGGACTTCTGAGAAATAAATTCCAAACTGTAAGTGGCCCAGCACAGAACCTGTGGTATGCCACTGGTGAGTAGTCTTTTGCTAGAGGTGAAGTCACCCACTTTGACAGTATGTGTCTTGTCAGTGAGCCAGTTGGCTACCCATCTGGTAATGTAGGGGTTAATTCCCATCTGGGAGAATTACACTATAATACATGAGTGGGGGGGGGGTTGTGTCAAATGCCTTGGCTAGGTCAAGATAGGTGGAATGCACTATCTTTCCCCCATCCAGGGCATTAGTGACTTACTTTCTCAAAGAAGTCAATAATTTTTAACAGATATGATCTACCTTTAATAAATCTGAACTGGGTTAGGGCAAGAGTTTGGAGATTATCTATATCCTTATTAATAAGGTCCATAATGATTCTTTCCATGGACTTCGGATGAGGCTAGTCAAGCTTATAGGCCTATAATTCTCAGGGTCAGTTGATGGTCCCCCTTTGTGCACATGGATTACTGCTGTTGGCCTCTATTCTGCTGGAACATAGCTAGTTCAAAGGCTGTAGTTAAACAGGGATTCAAGTGGGTCTGCTAGGTCCTGTTTCAAGTTGCTTAAAGGCAACCTGGGATGTTTGCTGGTCCCATTCATGCCATGTAATTTGGCCTTGTAGAGTGGCAAGGTGGCTTGCTCTCTTGAGATAATAGGCTGAGGAGTGGTGGCAGGTATAGTTTGGGGGATGACTGGGGGGCAGAGGGTGAAGTTTGCTCCACATCTGTCAGCTAGCAGGTTGACTATTACCTCCAGTTGAGTATGGGTGGTACCATCTAAAACCAGTTCAGCCCATAGCTGGGTATTCCCTTTAGATTTTGGATGTAGCTAAAAAATGCCTTGTGATTATCCTTAGCTGTGGAGGCTATTTCTACTTCATAATTAGCTTTGGAGGACTTGACAAGATCTCTGATTTGTTTCTTTAAGCTAGAGAGGGATGTCTTCATCTGCTGAGCCAATTCCCTCTTGTTCTAGGACATTAGTTTATTTCTCTTGTTGTACAGCCTATTTATACTATGGGTCCACCAGGGTGGCTTGCTTTTTCACCAAGACCTAGTTTTAATCCAGTCAAGTACAGTTGGTTCTATACAGCTGCTTAAGTCATTATACAGGGCATTGGTGTAAACCTCTGCACAGGAGTCCATGTTGTCTGCATTCAAGGGAGCTTTTAAACATCTAATACCATCACTTAGTAGAAGTTAATTTGTCTTCGAAAATTTCTAAAGGATTTTTGAGCTTGATGGAGTATCATCTTATAATTACATTGAATGTGACTGATTTATGGTCTGACATTTGAATGTCTTGGGAGTGCACTGACTAGCTGTTCCAGAGCATTTGCATTGACAATGTCCAAACATCTCTGAGCCAGCATGTTTGTGGTCATGTATGTTTCCCAGTCAATGGTAGGATAACTAAAATCACCCATGATTAAGGTGTTGGGCTGTATGACAAGTGAATCCAGTAAGATCAGGTATGCCGTATGCATTTTCTGCTTCATGATGGGAGGCCTATAGCTAGCTATGATGTGGTAGGGGGATTTGCCTATAGCTAATTGGATATGGAGTAGCTCAAGAGAGTCATATTGTTTGACCAGTCTAGAGGTGTACTTACCTTAATAAAGATGGATACACCTCATCCTTTGGTTCTTTCATGTTTAGTTTGTGGTCTGAACATATGGAAGGCATTGTAGCCCTGCACAGCTGGGGTGCTTTCAGCACCTTGGAACCATGTCTATGTGACTGCACAGATGCCAGCATCTTCCAACTTAAGGAGTGCTTCCATGGACTACAGTTTCTTGTTTAAACTCCTAGCATTAAGCTTCAGTGCCTTGAGTATTCTAGAGAGGATTTTGTTATGTTGGGAGGTTGGCTATTTTGACACTGCCTAAAAAAAGTACATTAGCAAATGGTTAATGCCTTTGCCAGTATCCAAAAGCCTAGAAAAGACAGTTACAGACCATCTCTGGCAAAGTGTGTTCTGCCGACCATGCCTTCCCAGGCTGACAGATATTGGATCCCCTTAGGCTGACATGAAAAGCTAAGCCAATTGTTAAAGTCAATAATTTTTTTTTGTTTTGTGGCATCATCCTTGAAGAAGGTAGAAAGCTGCTTAAGGCTAGGCTTATACCTACCTGTGACACATGATATGAGAGCTCAATCTTGCCTCTCTTCATATAGTCCAGTGAGGTACATCTCAAGTCATTCACCCCCATATGGACTATGATGAAGTCACTGGTAGTTATGGCTGAGTAACTTGAGTGCTTGAGTGACTTGATGGATCCTGGCACCTGACAGGCTGCTAACTGTAACCTGCTCCTTATCCAGCCTGGTGAGGCGAACATCCATATGTCTCACAATGAAGTCAGCTATGACCAATGCATTAGGCTTTGTAGTGTTATACCTTATGGGCTTATTTGCTGAGACACTAGAGTGTGTGTGTGTGTGTGTGTGTGTGTGTGTGTGTGTGTGTGTGTGTGTGTGTGTGTGTGTGTTTTGATAAATTACTAGTGAATATCCCGGCATATGTGGGTTTACGTGTCATGTCCTTATTTAGTGTGAGAAGTGTGTGTGTGTGTGTGTGTGTGTGTGTGTGTGTGTGTGTGTGTGTGTGTGTGTGTGTGTGTGTGTGCTGATAACCTGTTTGGCATTTGATTTATCCTTATATGAGTGTCTTGCCTGCAGTTTCATAGTGTAACTACATCTCTCACATTAAGTAATTGTTTGTTTGAGGAGTAAGTGGCTGTCAGTATACATGAGACAATTGCTACATTGCCTCTGGATGCCCATGTCTATCAGGCTGGCCAGAGAGATGATGGGAAACTGCCCATCCATGATAGCAGGCTCTTACTGTATGTTTTATTAGGGAAGGGAATGCGTTAATTTAACAGGACTGTGCTTGTAACACTAAGACTACAAAAGGAACCTATACTTTGTGTAGGCCAAGGATGCTAGAGCAGCAGCAAAGCTTGGAAGGGTTTCACTGACTGCTGTTTAGAAAGACTGAGCTGCTAGGCTTTTGGGTCAATACAAGGCACTGCTAAGCACCACTGCAAGAAGAGCACTGTACAAACATGAAGCTTAAATACAAGCAAAGAGAAACAAGTTTTAAGCTAACTACTAATCAGGAAAGCACACAATAAGCCTTCCACCAGCAATCCCCAACTTAGGTTAGATCAGCACACCTCTGTCACAAAGGTGCAGAAAAACACCTTCTTAATGTGGAATTGCTGTTTTGGAACTGAAATGTAGCAAAAGACCACACAAACTACCTACAATAGCTCTACAACTAACAGATACAATGTAATACAGTGCAATTAACTACTTAAAGCTGCAGCAGACAGTACAGTTTTTTTTTAAACTACTAAAGTATGTTCACAGCATATAAGACAAGTGCAAAAAATACTTAGAACCATTTTATGTGCTTCTCAGCTCAGACAGGACAGGTAAACAGCTACTGCCACTAGATGAATAATCCTAGTCCTCCTAATGTAAAAGCACAGTAAAAGAGTGTCTGGAGTGAAATGCTACCACAAACAAACTTAATAGATGTGAAATTGTACCACAAACAAATGTAAAGATGCAGATACAGCAGCATACTTTAAGCAGCTTATAACAGTGTGATTACCCAATAAAATTGCCTCACTTTGTATAAATGAACCAAGAGCCACTCATATATACAGAATTTATAAATACACTAAAAACTAGAAAAGCTGATTAATAAGCCCTCCAGCCAATAAAACTATATGCAGAAATCTCAAGTGTTTCCCCAACTTAAACCTAAACAGATGAGTCAATCTCCCAGTGCACTAGATGGGAAATACACTGACCTTTTGAGGTAAAAACAAGTTGCAAGAGTGGAAAATACACTACCTTGTCCAACAGCTAGCTAGATGATGAATTCAGAGCAAGTAAATCAGTAGAATAGACAGTGACAGGCAAAATTTACTTTTTCAATATAAGCACAAGGAAAGGCAAATAAATCATTCATGATATCAACAGCAGTGTAGAAAGGGAGGAGCTTATTAAGTTAACTTATGCAGAAACATAAAACAATATGGTTGTTTTATCAAAATGACCATAAATAAAGAACTGTGTTTAAACATAACAACATACATTTAACTATATTGATTTATATCATCAGTTATGAAAAAACACAATAACTAGTAATATGAGTATATGCATAAGAAGAATTGCCTTGTACAAGTATAAAGTAGTAAAATAAAATAATATTTCATACCTAGTAAAATAATATTTCATACCCTACTTCTATCTCTATTTTCCTCATATCAGTCATGAGATGCTAAAGGCTGTATATAATTTTTAAAGAAAACCTATATCAATTTATAAAATGCTTATGAATAAAATGATAATTACATGCAAGAATCAAATATTTAATAATGATAGCGATATCTCATCTCTAATGATACATTTGTTAAAAGATCAAATCATAAAATAGCAATAAGATATGAAATAACCTGTCAGTAAATAAAATGTAATGTCTTATTACAGAGTAACCAATAGACTCAAGCAGAACTGTGATTGTAGTAATCACTGTTTATTTAAACATAAATAGTTAAATTATATTGATATTTAAAAATTACTAGAACTATTTAATATTCAAAAAGAAACAAGTGTGTGTAATTTAATGAGAAGCCTGCGTGTACCATAAAATGGAAGTAGTGTAACAAAAGCATAGATGACATCCTATGAATAGTGATAATACAGAAAAAGTCATTGTGGAAAATGTAGCAGCTGAAAAACATCCTTTAAATGAAAGGAGCTTGTGAAATAGTAATCTCCTATATAAGGAGCACACAATAAAGTCTGCCGCAACAAACATTACCCTTGCATAACTTACATCACAAAAATGCAATTATTCCTCTGTGAAATAGAAAATAAAAACACAAAGGCAAAGAAAAACTCCACTCTAAAGTACTTAATGACACATAACAGAATCCAAAAATCCATCACACATGCTCCCCCATAAAAACGGATAATCCAAGAAACTTAAGATTAACCATAGTACTATCAGATATAGCCACTATGAGAAAGACCAGATAACTTAGCATTTAGAAGTTAATGTAGATATTATAAATTAGAAACATTTCTATTAATTTAAATACAAAGAAATATGAAGGGGAAGTTAGCTAAGAGAAGAAAATAATACTTGAATGACACAGTAATACTGAAATATCCATCTTGAACTTATGAGAATTAATAAAAAGCATATTCCAACAATGTATATTTGAACAGATTGTTATCATTGACAATTTCTTTGATTTAAACTGTTTTCAATATTAAAAACAGAAGATGTCATAGATTTTATTATCAAGTGCAAGGACAGACTATGTGGTAAAACTCTGAAGAAAAATTTCAAGATATCACATTGTTTGACTGTAATTTTTTTTTGGTTTTCTTGGCACTGGTTGATAAAGAATCTGTTTTTTTTTTTCTTCATGTCATTCCATGTATTTTTGTCTGAAGCTCTTTTCAGAGAAGGGGATGACCAATCCATGTCTTCAGTCATTGGTACAAAGTTATTATTTTTAACAAACAGAACCTTCCTCTAAGTCATTAAAGACTCTTACACCATTTGACAGATGTATTTTTATTTTTGCTGGAAAGATTATTTGAGATTTAAAACCATTCAGTCTAAGATATTTCACAAGAGGCCAGCAACTTTTTCTAAGGTCCATTGTCTTAGATGAATAGTCATTAGCAAATCTTATTGAATATGGCTTGAAGTTAAAAGTTGCTTTTCTCCACACAGGTTTTTAGCATCAGATCTTTATCAATGAATGATAAAAACATTATGAATATAGATCTTGGGAGAGAAGATGAGGAAGATGGAATAGGTTTACCTATGGCTCTGTGAGCTCTTTCAATATCACATGAAAAACCTTCCTGAAAATTCCATATTTCTGGAATCCAAGTATTCAAAAATGAAATTAAATCCTCACCTTCAGTTTTTTTCTGGTGACCAAAGATCCTTATGTTGCTTCATCTTTCTCTGTTTTGCAAATCATCTATATTGTAATAAAAAGTCAGTCTGAGATTCTTCTTTTAGTCTGCCATTTATGTCATTCAGAGCAGTCTCCATATTGAAGATTTTGGTTTGTTGTTGTTATAACATTTCTTTAAAGACTTCAGTTTGTTTTTTGTTTTGTCTTAGATTTTCTAAATTCTCCTGAAGACCATCCATTTTCAATGAAAATTCCTGAAGAGTAGATGTCACTAATTGTATATATTTCTTCAAAGAAGTGTCAGCATAAGAATGTTTGGAATTGGTCATCTTCATTCAGTATATCAGTCTCCAAGTAAAAGTGACAGGAGCATTGTAATAAAGCTTCATAAAAATGAAAATGAGTAGGCTGGACTGTTTTCAATAAGAGTGAAGCATAATTTTCTAACAAAAAAATATTTCCCTGTTTTTAAACCTAATACTGCAGTGCTCTAAAAAGGTGTTGTCTTCACCTAGCCATTTTGGCTCTGCCTCCTGGAAAAAGGCTAATAGTTCTGAAGGCTCTGCAGAGATCCAAGAAGATTGCTGCACCGAGCCATAATTTTTAGTTGTTGAAAATATTTCCTGTGTTACAGTATAGGTTGCTGTTAGGGTATCGTGCCTCCTTTGAATCAATTCTTATGATTTGTTAGAAGGCCATGCTTATTTATGAGGGTATAAGCTATGTACAAAAGTAACATATCTCTAGCGCCTTGGCTAACATTAGCCTTTGAAGAGTAACATTTTAGTATCTGTTACCTCCCCTTATATACCTTTGAAGTATCTGTTATACAACCAATTATTCAATTAACAATTTGAACAGATACAATTAAAACATATACTACATAAAATGTCTTAAACAGATACAAACAATTAAAACATATACATTGTATTGTTAGTTGTTGCTTAGATCTCTGTTGAAACTGTTTTGTCCCACTCACCCTCCCTCCCTATTTTTGGTTTGTAGTTCAAATTTGGTGGCTTTTGCAGTTGCCCGTCCCACTGTAGATTTGATCTGGCACACTTCCCCAGTCCCATCTCTTTACCACATTCTACCTAATAAACTCTTTCTGCACTTGCTTTTAGTCCTTTTTAATTTAATTGTATTTTTAAACTGTTTTTGGTCTAATATTGCTGCATACTCAAGTGTGCTAGCTTAGCTTGCACCGCATGTCAATTGTTTTTACTACTTTTCTGTAAAAAAAAAAAACTGTAAGCCTGTTTCCTATCTTTCCTGTAACTAGTGTTCCAGATACAGATTTGCTGTATCCAGGACTGTATGTAAGCTTCTGAGCCGCTCAAGCTGTTCTGTGTTGGAGGGAAGCCTTCTAGCTTATCAGTGGGAGTGGTAAGCACTAGGTAACCTGTCTACCACATAAGGAGTGGTTCTGGCCCAGAAATTGTAGTTATTGGCCGTTTGGGCAATCTTCCATCTCTCTCAACTTTCTGATTTGAAAGCCTGCATTTGCACTTGTTTCTGTCCTGTAACTCGTCTAGTGCAGATACAGATTCTTAGTTTTAGCACTTAAATTTGCTTATTCATGCTCAGCACTTGTTCAGAACTTGTAAGCACTAAATAAGCTACTAATTACTATAGCATTCAATCTTCCTCATTACCTAGAGGAAAACAGTTTTTCTACTTACTTTTCTCACTTGCTAAGAGAAAAACAGCTCTTGTACTCACTTTCCTCACTTATCTAGAGGAAAATAGTTTTTTATTCAGGCATGTCCAACGGTCAGCTCCCAGTGTTCTCTCCTATCTATCTGATGAATCTGGGCATCTTGAGGCAATGTAGAAATTGCATCATGTACACAGACAACCCTCTCCTCCTACCACCCAACACTACAAACTGTGAGAGATGCACTTATCTAGCCAAACTGGAGGTAAAGCTCTCTCCAACCAAGACTGAACTTGACAGTCATGAGGAGAAGGTAAACATTTGCACCACACCACACACATCACATAGTCTCACTAACTCTACACCACCAAAATCCACACATAGTAACACAAAAACATTCACGGAGGCTCTCAATAATAATCTGTCTAAGCAACAGAGACCTCCAAAGTAGAAACGTAAGCAACCTCCATCCCCCAACACAACACAAATGACACATAGCCCACAGACTCAGTGTGTGCCACTCAACCACAGCCAATAAGGCAAAACAACGTACCCAACACATTAGTTATAGGTGACTCTGTAGTCAGGCACACTGATGTCCCACTCACCAGGCTAAACAAGGAGAAGAAGGGTACTGTCAGCTGCCTGTCGGGTGCCAGGATCCACCACATAACCCATGCACTCAGGTCACTCCACAACAAGTACAAACATGACTCTGTCATTGTCCATGTTGGTGTGAATGATCTGAGACGTACCTCCCTGGACTACATGAAAAGAGACATGGAAGAGCTCTCCGATCTTGTAGCCCAGACAGGTATGACCCTAGCCCTGAGTAGCATTCTGCCATCCCCCAGAATGATACCGCAGTACAAGGACAAAATTATTGACTTTAACAATTGGCTAAGCTTCTGGTGTCATTCTAAGGGGATCCAGTATCTGTCTGCTTGGGATGACATGGTCGACAGACCACGATGCTTTGCCACAGATGGCCTGCACCTGTCACCCCTGGGATTCCAGATACTGGCTAAGGCTCTTGCTGCCACTATAGTGCCCTTTTTAGGCAGGGTTCAAATAACACATTCACCACCATAACAGGAACAGGCAAGCAAAAACTGAGGGTAATGCTACTCAATGCTAGAAGTCTAAATCTCAAAATGCACTCACTCGAGGCACTCCTTAAAATGGAGATCATCGATATTTGGGCAGTGACTGAGATCTGGTTCAAGGCTCCAGAGAGCACCCCTGCACTACCAGGCTATAACTTATACCACACTTTTCGGCCATGTAACCTGGACTGAAACACCAAAGGTGGAGGTGTGTCCATATTCATTAAGGATATCCACACCTCCAGGCTAGTTGCTT
The DNA here is from genome assembly GCF_019279795.1 of Protopterus annectens. Lineage (NCBI taxonomy): Eukaryota > Metazoa > Chordata > Ceratodontiformes > Protopteridae > Protopterus > Protopterus annectens. The sequence goes on along the minus strand of NC_056730.1, from coordinate 888,746,830 downwards.
AGCATAATGCGTCCGAGGTTATCCAAGTGCAACTAACTCTGGGCAAAACTGCAATCCAAATTGTAACTTGCTACAGATCCCCCACCATGCCCCAGGATTCCCACTCCTCTTTTCTTGATGTACTGGAAAATATTAGGGTTCAACCAAACACCCTAATAATGGGCGACTTCAACTACCCCACCATTAACTGGGAAAACTACTCATGTACCAACTCCTTAGCTCAACGCTTTTTGGAATTTATAAACTCCAATGCCCTAGATCAACTTATCCACACCTCCACCAGGGGCAACAATATCCTAGACCTAGTCATTACCAACATGAGTGACCGGTGTTCCACACCTGAAGTCAACTCCTCATTGGTCCAATCCGACCATAAGCTTATCACCCTTGATATCTACATCCCGCCCCCACCCCCCATTAAGGAAACCATAGTAAAAAATCTCTCCAAAGCCAACTTCATGTTTCTTAAGACAAAAGTGGTGAACTTCATGACACCCATGCAGATGAACAATACAGTTACAACTGCTGAATCCTACACAAATGCACTCTATAAGCACTTACACAAGTGTATGGATCGTGCTATCCCAAACAGAACCAAGATGCTATCCTCCAAAAAAAGGAAGCCAATCTGGTGGTCCCCTGCCATAAACAAACTGTACAACAGAAGGAAGAAACTGTTGCAAAAGAGAGTAAAATCCCATGAGTGGAGGAGCTCCCTGATCAGCCTCAGTAAGAAGCTGAGATCCCTTATAAGATCCTCCAAAGCTAGCTATGAAAACAAAATCACAACTAAATCCAAGGACAGCCACAAAGCATTCTATAGCTATGTCAAGAATCTGGATGGCAACACCTAGATCTGCTCTGAGTTACAGCACAAAGGCACGAAAATTACAGAACCAACTGATATTTCCAACATCGTGGCAGATAGGCTCAGTGCTAACTTTACCCCCCCCTCACCCCCTAAAGGGCCCATATCTATACAGGAAGAATGCAGAGTCCCTGTAATCACAACTATGCAGGTAAAAGCTGCACTCTTTAAAGCCAAAAACACAGCATCCTTGGGACCGGACAACATCCCAGGCTGAGTTTTACACTAACTTCATCACGAACTGGCTCCCCACTTAAGCACCATGTTCAATAATAGCCTTGCATCAGGCTTTGTGCCCACTGAATGGCGCACAGCACCAATTATCCCACTCCACAAAGGGGGAGCCACCACTGATCCCGGGAACTATCGACCTATTGGCCTGATGAGCCTGGTCTGCAAGGCCATGGAATGTATCATCATGGAACTCATAAACAAAGACATTGGTAACCTCCAAACTCTGTATCCCAACTAGTTTGGGTTTGTGAAAGATAGATCATGCCTCCTGAACCTGATCAACTTCTTTGAGGCAGTCACCAAAGCCGTGGATGAGGGTAAGGTGGTTCACACAGCCTATCTTGACCTTGCCAAGGCTTTCGACACCATGCCCCATTCTGGAATTATAGCTAATCTCATTAAACTAGGTATAAATCCAAACGTCAGAAGATGGGTTGCCAACTGGCTCACTGACAGAACCCACACTGTAAAAGTTGCAGACTCCAAATCTGACCTCAAAGCAGTAACAAATGGAGTACCACAGGGTTCCGTCCTGGGATCTCTCCTGTTTGGTATCTACTTATCTGAAGTAAAGGCTAACACAGAAGGCCTCTGGCTAACGAAGTTCACAGATGACTGCAAACTAGGAGCCATAGTCAACTCCCCAAATGATGCGGACATCCTACAGAAGGGCCTCACTGAGACAGATGCCTGGTGTCAGAGCCATGGCCAGAAGCTCAGTGCCAAAAACTGCAGTGTCATCCCCTTTGGTAAAAACTCTGTACCCATGAACTACCACATAGGCAGCAATCTACTTAACACCGAATGCTTGACAAAAGACCTTGGGACCCAGGTGGACAGTAGTTTCTCCTTTGATAGTCACATCGCCACAGTAGTCAGGAAGTCCTTCTACACATAAAAGGGTTCTCATCCAGGAAAAAAGAGGTCATTGTTCCCCTCTACTCGTCACTCATTAGACCCATTATAGAGTACAATGCCCCTTTTAGAATGCACCTCACAAGACATCTGCAGCAGCTGGAAAGGCCACAGAAGTACCTCACAAAGAGGATTACTGGCCTCAAACAAATGCCCTACACTGACCGCCTCAAAAAACTCCAGCTTTACTCCGTAGCATATCACCTACTCTGAGGTGATCTCTGCCTAACATATAAACCTATGTCAAACACAGAGCTGTTGGACATGCTACACCTAAGGAAATCCCCATACCTCCGAGCTACACACTCTAGGGACCCAAACCTTGTCACCACAATAAATAGGAGATGCTGGAGGGATAGATTCCTGTCCCAGAGACTTCCTATACTCTGGAACAAGCTACCCATCTATGTCAAGAAAAGTTCTTCATTAGCACTCTTCAAGAAAAATCTTGATAAGTGGATGGAAAATAGGAAATACACCCCGGGGATCACTTCTGTGTCTCTGCTCGACAGTGGCACAGGAAAATAACTTTCTTGGGTGGCGTAAGCTATGGAACCTTGCTGGCTAGGCTTACATAGGCCCTTGGGCCAATAGCCTAATACCTACCTATGAACCTATGAGCCTATGAGAGAGATCGTCTTTCAAAAATTTTAGTGACAGGCCATTGGATGGATATTGGATGGAAGTCTTGGTGGAAAGAGGCAGAGGGAGACTTAGGAATGGGAAAGATTAGTGAGTGCTTGAATTGTGTTGGACCAATTCTCGAGGTTTCAGATAGATTGAATATATATGAAAGAGGTTTTGAGAGTTGCTTTGAATACATTTTTAGGAAGACTGGGGGCATGGACTTTGGGTTAGGGTTGAATTTGGTGCCTAGCTTTTTAAGGGTATTTTTGGTGGATGTAGGATAGAGTTCCCTGAAATTGGAAGCGAGGATATATCTTGAGGGGAGTAAAGAAAAGTAAAGAGGTAACAATTGATGAGTGGTAAAGAAGTAGATGAGTTAGGAGAAGATGATGGAAGAATTAGAAAGGTTGTTGGGAATATGTGGGTGTTATATATGTTACTCTTGACTGTGTCATTGGCATTATTAGTAGTTTTACAGGTGCTGTGGATGGAATCAGAGCTGCTTGTAGAATTCTTTGTTGAGATAGACAATTGTTATTAGGCATGGCTCTGATTTTTTATTATGAAGGCTGGAGACTGAGGGGTTGTAAATTATTGGAGTGACCATACATCTTTAAACATACTAGCTCTTAGATCCCGTAGTATCCCGAAATAGGGATTAATTTTTCACCCAGGTTATAATAGCTTTTTAGCAATAGTTTATACTCTGATTAAAGCAGTAATAATAAATCAAACGACTTCTGCAAAAAATGCCTTAAAAGACAGAATTTTGCATCTCGATATGCATAACTTCTCACATAATATACTTCAACAAGCTAAAATGTTATGTTCCTGAAGTACTGCAATAATATATCTGAACAAGCTAAAAGACACTGTTTTTTCTCCTGAAGTGTTGTAATTGTTTAATAGCTGTGTGTGCCACAGAACTTTTACAGTTTGCACAAATAATAACTGCTCAGACCTTGGTACTACCTCAAATTGTGTACCTCAGAGCTACATTTGTTCTCATATTTTGTTATTGATCTGTGGGATAGCTAGGGCAGGGCAAAATTCATTGTTAATCAACAAATATTCATATGATGAACAGTTGACTGTTCGCTATTTGTCCTTACTGAATATGCTTCTCTGAATCTGAGACCACCAACAAAAGAAAGGAAATTCAAGCTAAAAATTAAGCTTGTAAATTTATAAAATAATAAACAAAATAAAAAATGGCTTATAATGTTATAAAATAATAAACTAAAGTGTCAAACCTCAAAAAAAAAAAAGAAAGCCAGGTACAGTGCTCCAAACAACCAACTGGAGTCAGCTCCAGAACTGGCTTTCGACATAAAACACAATAATCAGTAATAATCCACCTCAGTATATTGTTTTCTACTTCATTAATTATTCATTATTCAAATTTGCATTGTTGTCTGTCCTATCTTCCCCTCTAATTTGTATACATGTATACCAATAAACTACTACTATTTCACTGAGTTAACTGCACTGAAATGGTTAGAGTACAATCTACTAGGTACATAGCTCACTGATAATTACTTTCTTGCTCTAGCTCTTTGAATCTTTTTCTCTATTTTTTTCTATTTTCATTTTTTTTTTGATGTTTTTTTTTTTACATTTTTTTTTTTAGTTATGCTGGTGGGCATGGCTAATAAATCCATTCATGAAAACAAGCAATACCCTTTTCAACAACAACAGCAAAAAAAAAACCAAAAAATCCGATATTAATTACCATGAAAAGAAAGAAAACCAACACCAGGTACTCCATTCTCCTCAACAACAAAATTAAATAAAATAAAACTAGAAAAATAAAATCATTCACTTCAACTGGGAGCATATCCCTAGGGCAGGAGCCCACATTATACCACCGATGGCAATGTAAAGAGAAAAGATGGACAGAATATTCTCAAACACCAGGTGTTATATTTTCTGCAAGTGTGAAATCAAACAAAATAAAATTAAAATAATTAAATCTCTCTCACTAGCAGCAGCAGACACCATGGAATTACATTGTCTCCTGGCTCAGACGCACATTAGTTTCTCACTCATATTTTCTGCAAAAATCAGTATTTCTAAATGGAATCACAACAATAGGGAAATTCTATAGTTCCAATTCCTATGGACTTTGACCTCTCATGCACTGTGCAATAGGCTGTGGTTTTTGATTAGTCACTATACAGCTTTTTGCATTTGATAAGCCACTATTTAACATATCTATCTCCATATGGTTCCCCTTCAAAAGACCTAAAGTTCAAAAGACAGAAAATCAAAATATCTAAAGCTCAAAATATTGAAAAATGGAATTTGCCCTTTCTCCACTGCTGTTCGATCTCTGAGTTGGTATATATAATTTTCATGGGGTGCGGGGAGGCATTTTAAAAATGTTTTCAATATTTTGTGTTTTATATATTTTGATTTTCAGTCTTTTAAATTTTCAGTCTTCTGACATAGACCCATATATATATATATATATATATATATATATATATATATATATATATATATATATACAGAGAGAGAGAGAGAGAGAGGAATTAGATATAGATAAACACAGATATCTATATATCTATATGAAAACACTGGTAGTTGTCGAACATGTTTTTGGTTGACACTGGTTAAGTCAACTAAACACATGTTGAACAGATGTAGGAGACTGCACAATTTGCAAGCTTGGTTGATATGCCCTTTCTCCAGTTTTGTATGATCTTGGAGTTACTATATACAACTAGCGGGGGGGGGGGGGATGCAAACAAATTGCAAAAAACAATGGATTGGTTTCATGAATGCCTACTACACTAAGTGTACATGATCTATATTCAAAAACATTCACTCACAAAGATTACACTAAGTGTACATGTAGTCTACACTTTGTGGTAACCTTTACAAATCCCCCTCGATATTTATGGCTACGAGAAAATCAGTAGGAAAATAAATTAGGAGGAAGAACGTAGGAGTTATGCTCGTGTTGCCTATTTACTTAGAATGGTGTACATTTAGTGTAGGCATTCATGAATCTGGCCCAATGTCTTTTGTTGTTTTTTCTTTTGAAATATTCAATGCACAGAGTTTGGTTTTCATCCCATATGTAGTAGCACATCAGTGTTCATTTTTTTGACTTTATGTGTTCAGTGTTTTGAATGTCAATGTTTTTTTGTTTAAACTAATTTAAATAATTATACATATAGATACAGATATGTATATGTATCCTTCTCTCTGTATATAAATATATATACACACAAACACACACACACACACACACATATATAAGTGTATATATGTATATATATATATATATATATATATATATATATATATATATATATATATATATATATATATATATCTACAGGTCTACTTTTAAATTTCGTGGTTTCAAAACTTCATATTTCTTATGGTCGAGATAATGAGATTGACATTTTGAAACTTCAAAATACAGATAAAAAAAGTAAAAACAAAAAAAGTATATATTTTTGCATTTTTGCAGGGGTCAAGCCCCACTGCACCCCCCACACTCCCTGCTAATTAACTATGCCAAGTCCAGATCACACTACAGCGAAGAAAACAGTAAATATACCATTCCACACTGCACATCAATCTCCATTTAAATGGTTTGATCTTTCAAAACTTCAAAATTTACAAGTAGACCCATACACACACACACACACACACACATATATATATATATATATATATATATATATATATATATATATATACAGCTATAGATATAGATATAGATATACATACACATACATGTTTCCTTTTATCGATAGCTTTCCTGCTTGTACCATGAATATACATACACATACATGATTCCTTTTATTGATAGCTTTCCTGCTTGTACCATTTGGTTAACTGTGCAGTTGATCAACAGTGTTGTGAGATCTCTATAATAAGTGGGGTAGGGGAATATACCCTTCCCCCAGCATTCTGCAGTCACAAAGTTGTTAAGTATCAAAGGGTGTGGAGATGCAGGCAGAGTTTGCCCCTGCAAAAAAAAATACTTATTTTTGTTTTTATTTCTTGTAGCATGTGCATTATTATTGCTGCATCAGTTTTTTTTTGATGTAATGCATTCTGATATTATGCAGCATCAATTTATTTGCATGATTTCATCTCGATATATTTATATATACATATAGCGAGAGAGAGAGAGAGAGTGAGTGTTTCAGAATCCAGAGTAGCTCCAACTGCAGAAATGGTCAAAGAGAAGATTACAGTGGTCTTGGCAAATGTGCAGGAAAGTGGAAGACAATATGGTGAAGAAGATTTGAGACAGACAGGAAGAAGTCAAGAGGAAATTAGTGTGTCCAGCAATAAAATGGATGGATGGTGCAAGACAAGATGTGTGATAGGCATGAGTGAGAAAGAAGGTAAGCGACTGGCACTGAACAGGGAGAGATGGCAACATATGGCACAACACCCCAACACCATGAAGAAAATTGGAAAAAGGGGGTTAATGATGATGATATGCAAGAAATACAGCCAAGATAGAGTTTTCACCGTGTGGTCCCTTAAACCTCCTGTAATGCAGGCCCATGGGATATATGCAAGTGACCCCTTAAGTGCATGGTTATATTGGCAGCCCAAGATAGTGGGCTACGTGCATGCTGGTTTACAAACTCCATTGAACATGTGGGAGAAACAGACATATGTAGGTTTTGTAAAACCAAACTGGAAACAGTCACACACCTTGTTGCTGGTTGCGATGCACCAATGGCAGAGGGACTGTATACTGAAAGGCATAATAATGTGGAGAGACTGTTACACGGGAGATTGTGTAAACATTATGGTATCAAAGTGGCTGAAAAACACTGGAAACATGAGCCACAAAGAATCATAGAAAATGATGAAGTTTATATCACATGGGATTACCCAATACCAACACTTCACAAAATCAATGCTAGAAAACCGGATATAGGGGTCCAAGAGAAGTAGACAAAAGTAGCATTGATCATTGAAATCACCACACTCAGTGACAACAGTGTTTTGTGTACAGAGAGACACAAAATCATAAAATACCTGGATCTGCAGGCAGAAACGAGAGCCATGTGGAAGAAAGATACCCAGACAGTTCCAATAGTAGTAGGAGAAACAGGTCTTATAAAAAAGAATTTACAATCGTATTTAGATGTGTTACCAATTCATGTAACATCATATGAATTGCAGAAGGAGTCATTACTGGGCACATTGCAGATGCTGCGAATAGCACTTTTGGCTAACATCAAAGAGTGAAACAATACTAATTTCATGAACTTTAATCGTACTTTGACTTAGGAATGGGGTCCATTCCCATCATGGCATTAGAAACCCAAAAGACTTGGAGAAATTAAAAACGGCATTTATATGGCTTCTGAATGCCCATGTTGTTTTTTTCATTTTTTAAGTCTTTATAGCTATATTCAGGCCAAAAAAGCTAAACCACACTAAATGCATGTTTCAGCCTTTTTGTTGACCCCACCAGCAAATCATAATTGGATAGTTGGGCTAAACTTCAAAAACACAGGCTCTTTAAACTCAGGTGATGTCCGTTTACTGAATGGTTTGTATATGTGACCTTTTTGCTCTTTGTTGTATATATCTCTATATATTTTCTCTCTCTCTATCCATCTATACATATATATATATATATATATATATATATATATATATATATATATATATATATATAGGTCTACTTCACTGAAATTTCATAACGTTGAATTTCATAACATTGAGAACATAACATCAAAAATTCAAAACACTGAAAACCCAAAACATTGAAAACTCAGAACATTGAAAGTACTAATGCTTTGTACATATGCACTGTAGTTTTCAATGTTTTGAAGCACACTTTCAATGTTCTGAGTTTTCAATGTTTTGAGTTTTCAGTGTTTTAGTATTTAGATGTTTTGGTCTCAATGTTATGAAATTCAGTGTTATGAAATTTCAATGTTATGAAGTAGACCCATATATATATATATATATATATATATATATATATATATATATATATATGTGTATGTTTATCCATACACACACACACACACACACACACACACACACACACACACACACACACACACAGGCACACACTCACATACACACAGACACATGTTCAGAGTAGAGATTTGCTCTGGAGTGGAGAAGACATGTCCCTGAATGAAGTGTTACATTTGGCCACACCCCCAAGCCTTGAGTTTGTGGGTGTGAATGACACCCTATAAATAGGATGGAAAGTTCATCCTCATGTATTAAAAACTAAAGGCCTAAAACAGAGAGAATGAGAGCTTTGGGAGAGACAGCTCTAAAAGAGAGAGAGAGAGAGAGAGAGAGAGAGAAATGCAACTGCTCAGGAAAGTTTATTAGCATTCACGTTTTCTTGAGTGAATTTATAATTGTGAGATTTATCTGAATAACACAAAGCTACTACTGCTTTGAAAAGCCTGAAATATTATTCATAAGTTTATCAGATGCTTACTGAGAGACTTAGAATACACTGGGCTACTTTTAGAGAATAGTTGTTCTTTTTAAAAAGTTTACTAAAAGAGCTCTCACTGTGAGCAGGGTCTAAAACTAAAACAGACATGAAATATACTCTGAAGCTATTTCTTATATTGCATTTTTTACATTTATGTTAAATTGATGCAAGTCAATCTACTATTTTGTGTTACTTTCCAGTATATGAGACTTTAGTACCAGTCTCTCCCCTCCTGTATCTTTGCTTTAGGGAGTCAGAAATATACGTGGCACTGTCATGTTGTAACTCCTGCAGATACGACTCATAGTGGAATGCATTCCAGACCTGGTTATCAGTTAACTAGCTGGAATATCATGGAACAAAGTGTTCCTAAAGAAAAAAAAACTGCCAATTTAAATGACAGGCCAATGGAAGGAGAGTGATTTTTGCAACTGCAGCTAGGATGGATGAAAACAAAGGATCCAAGTAAGTAGAATGGCCCTAACTAAGCATGTGCTACTTAGCAACACATTAAAGTCTGGAGAGGTTCATGAGTGGTGGGGGTGGAGGAAGACAGCTGTCTTAAAGTTTAACAGTTCACCATTTTAACTTCCCCACTCGGGCTTCCTCTTTCCTCAAACAAGTAACTTTCTGTCTGACTGCACCGGATCGGTGGATCGGGGTCTGTTGTGGTCACCCATCGGAATTTTCTGCTTTACCTACAAAATTGTCTTAAGTGTTCTATAGATTTTTGCAGACTTTTAACAGTGCTATAAGCTCTACTTGAATTTATAAACAGAACTTCCGGATTTTATATTGTAACTTATGTTTGATTTCAACTTCCTTATGTTGGCAAAATTGAGGAAGCGACAAAATACACTATACTTCAAACAGGAATTTAATCAAATTCAGAAGTCTCTGCCGTGCGCAATTATTTTCACCACGATTAATTCTGCTTACCTGAATTTTCAAAGTTGTCTTGAATGAAGGCTGATATTAGAAATGCAGCAGAACATGGTATGGTGAAGCCACCCTTTGGCAAAACTGGAGTGCCTGGACTACCACTCACCACAGCAACAATACTCTCATAAAGTGGAGGTATGCATTTTCTCTATCTGATGAAGTTTTTGGAAACGAAAGTGCAGTGTGCTGAATTGCGTTAATGTGAATTTTGGTGGACTGAAAAGTCGTTTTAATCATTTTTTCTATGCGAGTTTGGTGGACTGATAAGTTGTTTTATGCATTTTACTTGATGGACTGAAGAGTCGTGTATTAATTAAACTATAGCTTGCAGACCAGGATTTGTGCCCTCTTCGATCTGTTCTGGTTTTGGTGCTTATTGGTTATTTTCTGAACAGTGATTCTGCTTTGTTTTGGGTTGTAACACAATAAGAAAGCTTGTAAGCCATATCAAAGGGTGAACAGCTACATGTAAATCTATTGTTTGACATTTTAAAGGGGTAGAAGTGGAAGTAAAGGAAAGTAGGAGGGGGGTACAGAAATCAGAAATCACAACACAGAGGAGGGAAAAATGGGATGGAGATGGGAAGAAGGATTTTATTTTGAAGGGAAAGACAACCAATTTTTTTTCTTTCTTTCTGAAGAAGAAGAAGAAGAAGAAAAATACAAATAAACAAAAATCAGAGATGAAGACTGCCAGGGAAGATGCTGAAACACTTAGGTGTGGGACAGTAGAATTATAATCATACAGGCAAAGGCAGAATAGTAGTGAAGATGAAGAGTGGAGAATAAACAGGGGAGGGAGGTGACACTCAAGGAAGGGGAAGATGATGGAGAACAGGGTAGGTAAGCCTCCGTTATTAGTGCTGTAGGAAGACTTCAGTCAGCACACTGACCACCTTCCCCAATAGGCCTTGGTAGTGGTGCAACTCTGTAAGCCACCCATGGACCCTCCTCAGCAGTCATCCCCAGTCAGGCACTCTTTGTAATCTCTTTACAATAAAAATAGAAAGATCTTACTTTCTCTGCTGCACCACCAGGGAGGCCTGCCAACACCATAGGTTCATAGGACATTACTAGTTTAATGACTACAGGGGTCTTTTTAAGCCTAGCTGTGTACCCCAACCCAATTTGCCCCTGAGCACCTTGGGTGTATTAGGAGATGGTATATTTTAGTAAGAAGGTAGGGGGATGTTAATTGAAGAACAATTTACTTAGTGACAGCCTCTGTCCATTAGAGACATGGGAGATAGACCGGGGGTCAATTTGCAATTTCCCATTCAATGGTCAAGGTTTTGTTTGAATAGGGAGTCTGCTTCACATTAATGGGAAGCGTATTCCACAGCACAAATATCCTTTGAGTGACATATCTGTCCTTCCAGCATGTTCTATTTATGTCACAAGTGAAGTTCATATCATTGTATCTAGTGTTTCTAATGCTGACTTTTTTGTGGATGTGTAAAATATCCATCAGGGCTGGATCTGAGGATGCCTTATAAGCCAGGTTGAGATTGTATCTCAGCAGCCTGTAGGATACTGTGTACAGAGATAGGGTTTTTAGGTGATCCATGTTGAGAAGGGTATTAATGACCTGGATTCTCTAGGTAAGGAACCTTTGTGAGCATTCTAACTGTTGCAAGTGTTTGGTTAAGTACATGCCAAATGAGGCATTGTACTCAATGGTGGGTCTGATAAGGGCTGCTTTGAGTGGTACTATAACTTCCTTGGACCCGGATGCTAAAACTTTGAGTTGGGTGATATAGATTTTCTCCAGTGCCATTGGAAGTCATGGCCATTCACCAGATTGCATTCCAGAATTAGGCCTCTTGTGGTCATGCGCATTCCATTTTCTGCATATGGTACTAAACACAGGGCAGATAGTTAGACTGACAGTTTGCAGAGCTGCTGTTGCTTATCACAGAAAAAGACAGCTTGGCATGATGCTATTAGGATGTCAACGTTGACATGAAAAGTTGTACTACCTATACGGTGTCTGTGCGCAGATCTGCTCTTTAGCACTCGCATAAGCTACAAAAGTATAATGTATTTATTCAAGACCCTGCAAGGGTTATTGTCCCACCCATATGTTCTCAATGCACTTTCATAGGTATATATGCCAGTGCACGAGTGAGGGAGCTTCATAGCACAGCATTGATCATTGCTACAATAAGACAATAAGAAAAATGTGCAGTTTAGGCATATGTATTAGATGATTCTTTATTAGCATGACTGCTACCCTAGAAACTTCAGACTGAATGATAAAACCTTCCACATATCCCATGTGTCTCATAGCATTATGGAAGATTGCTTAGGAGCAATTAACTGAGCATGTGTAAACTTGTAAAATCAGTACTTTTTTGTACAACTTTTGTTTTGGAAACAAAAGTGTCTTAACAAACAATTGATATCATATGGTAGTATGCCTTTACCACTGGCCGAGTATTTTCATAAAAAAATATGCACGTGTGAAGATTTTGTCTCAGTTGTTGGTTAAAGATACATTCATGGTAATGAGAGGGAATCATTATTTTGATTGTGTACACTGCGACAGCGTGGTATATCAGATCTTTTATGGGGAAGCACACTGAACTGCAGTGCATTTTTTAGTTCTATTTGTGATGATGCAGTGCAAGGTTACTTGTGGACCAAGCTCAGAAGTGTTCAGTTTTTGCTGCTTTGACATCTAAGGTCATGCATTTTTTTTAAACCCATACAGCATTTGGTATGCTAAGTAGTGTGCGTTGTTTGCTGCTGTGAGAATGGGGACCATTAGTTTATGCAAATAGTACAAAGTTATGTACCTTGTGGATGCCATCTGGTAGTAAGCCAAATTTCTCTCACATGTATCTGACTGGTTACTAATTCCCTTTCTGCTTGCTTCTGGTGGAAAGGTAAGGGGAATAAATAAACCTGTGAGAGGAACTGCAAACAGTATACAGGGTTAAGCAACACACATGTAGGCCCCACATGCTTATGTTTGCCTCTCCCCACAACCCACTTTCATACAGCACAAGTCTTCTAGTTCCTGGTATTACTGACAACTTCCTGGCCATAGTGGGGGAGTATTTTAAACATTTTATTGTAAAGTAACTTACTGTGTGTATTTATAGAAACAATACATGTCACCAGTTTGCTGTGACACACGTGGTCTGAGGTTTTTTATCTCAGTGGCAGAGGGTAATGGGGGGGGGGCGGTCTGCTGAATGGGCCACCATTAACAGAGATGAAGCAGCTCCTGGTACCTTTGTGTGGAAGTCCAGGCACATCTACAATCCACAGGGTTGCCCTGGATCTAGGAGCAGAGCTGGAATATCTGTTGATGCCCAAGGTGGGTAGGTCTTATTATGGACATGTATCTACCATCATAGATAAAAGTCTGCTTTAGTACAATTTTGAAGCATAATCACTTATTTTTGCAAGAAAATCAGGGCTCCAGGGTCAGAGATCCCCAGTTCAAGGTATGTTAACTATTGCTTTTCCATGCCACAATCTGAAGTAATATTTATTTATTAACACTGACCTTTGGATTTTGTTGAAGGGTCCTATTTAGGATGAATTATTTGTTCCAGTGTTTTCTAAGGTGCAATTTTTATCAGAGGCCTCTACCATGGATACACAGCTGTGTGATGGTGGAAACGTGTCTGGCACTGATGATGATGATGATGGTAGTAATATCTTGGCACAGTCAAGGTTTATGGTGTCAGTGTTGGACATGGCAATGTGTTAAGTGCATCTGCATTACCATTCCATGGGCATGGCTTCTGAGCCTGTGAAACCCAACCCACAAAACCAAGAAGATGCACAATGACAGGAAAACACAAACAGATATAGCCTGAGATGGATGGCTTCACCAGTAACACACTTCCCATCGGTTGCTACCAGCTACACTGAGCAAGAGGTGACATGCACGGAAGCTGCTTCAGTGGAAAAGCATGCCATGTGTGCTATCCATCAGCTGAGCTGTATCTATGGCTTAGAGCTAGAAGGGTTGTACATAAGAACATGGTTTGCATGATGCACTCCATGAATGCATGAGCAATACATGCAACATCATAGACGTGTGATGTAGGGAGTTTGCCCACAGCAGGTGGACCTGTGTGATAAGACATCATAGATCTCTAATTCCCATGGCCAGTCAGTCTCTTCTCTGCCATGGCAGATGGTGACCATGGTCAGGCACATATAGGGCTATATCTCCACTCCACCATCCACATGCTGAATACGCCCATAGTAGGGCCAGCTTTTAAACTCATAAAGCACTCCATTCTCCCAGCATGGTTTGGACTGTGCCTGTGACTGTCTCAGGAAAGGGTGCTCCTGTGGATGGGGATGTGCATGGTCAAAGAAGATATCTCCTGTCGGTGCAAAAGACCTTTCCACCAGATCCCTGCACAATGCTTTAACATCTGCTGAGACTGTGTCCTAGCAAACACTTGTTAGGACTTTTGCAGTGACCATCTCTGCACACTTACGCAGCAGTGTTCCCTGCACTCCCCTCTGGCCACTGACTTATATATTCACAACCCACAATCCCAATTCTGACGCATAAATCACAAAGTAATCTTCAAGCCTCCCACCATACACATACACAAGTTGCCTGTTGATGACACTTAGCACTGTGGCCCTCCCCATCTTTGCATATGAGGATAATGTCCTTACCCTCTGTTCTTTGCTGTTTGGGTGTCCTATGTCTGATGCACAATATCACCAGATTATACATGGTATAGACTGGCCTGGGTGAAGGTTTTCAGACATCCTTTTAGTGTGGTCCATAATAGTTTATTCTGTCCCATAGTTGTGAATCAGGTGCTGTTGCTTATACAGTGCCACGGCACATGGTATCTGCCTCCAACTGGTATAGTCAGCCCTTGCAATTTACTCCTCCACTGCTGAGTCTGGGACTTCCTCCTCCTGTAAGTAGTACTCTTTAGGCCACACATTCTTTAGTAGCCACAAGGATAGCAGTTTCATGTATTCCACTGGCTTACATATGAGGGTGACACATCTCAGCTAGTTGCTGTACAGTGCCTCTGCCCACACAGCAGTGGCCCAAAATTCCAGGGTAATGGAGGGCATAATATATTAAGCATGGATGAATGACACGGTGCTGCTGAGGGTGACTATGCAGAACACAGTGATTAACGACAGAGTGTACAGCCTTTTGTATATTCAGATTTATGAATGCAGCAGCTATCCTGTACATATTTTTGTGGTCTATTGCCCATAACTCCACATTTTAGCTGCAACAACTCTGGAGGTAAAATCTCTCGACCTTAAAATATATACTTCTCTGAACTGCTCTACTATATTGTTTAGTTCTGCTCCTGACTTTTCACCAAAAGGAGCATGGCTTCCTGCAGTCAGGGCAGGTGTGGTAGCAGTGGCCCAAAATTCCAGGGTAATGGAGGGCATAATATATTAAGCATGGATGAATGAGACAGGGCTGTTGAGGGTGACCATGCAGAACACAGTGATTAACGACAGAGTGTACAGCCTTTTGTATATTCAGATTTATGAATGCAGCAGCTATCCTGTACATATTTTTTGTGGTCTATTGCCCATAACTCCACATTTTAGCTGCAACAACTCTGGATGTAGAATCTCTAAACCTTAAAATATATACTTCTCTGAACTGCTCTACTATATTGTTTAGTTCTGCCCCTGACTTTTCACCAAAAGGAGCATGGCTTCTTCCAGTCAGGGCAGGTGTGGCTTCATTTCCTAGGTTTCCTCAGACTGCAGCTCTAAATACCTTACAGCAGTTGCTAGAGGGCACTATACCACATAACTCCCTTGTAGCTCAGACCTATGTGGATCAGCTAGATCCTACCATAGCTGGACCAAGACCTCAGTGATAGATGGTTCTTCTTCCACTGTGTACTCCTCCAGTTCTGATATTGGCTGGTAACATGTTTACACCAGAAAAAGGCCTAGTATATCACTGTGTAAAGAAAGAGCATCTACATGGGCAGTTCTCTTTTCATCACCAGATTGATCAGTGCTTTTATTTTTTTTTCCAAAATGTTTTTATTCATTTTATAACACAGTAACTTAACAGTACAGTAACAAGAAAAAACAATCTATATACAATGTCCATAACAACTAAAAATATATATACATAAGAGAACACTTAATATTTATCTAACAGATTAGACAATTTTGTCCAAGCATTTAAATGATGAGTTGTGTTGTTAGTCCTTGCTTTTATAGTAGCAATCTCATTCTTACAAATGTACTTCACAAGATGAATAAACTCAACTTTAAAGACAGGATTAGATTGTAATTTCCAATTTTTACTAACAATTTTCCTTGCTATAGAGAGGATAGACCATAGTAAAAGCATTTGGTTTTTAGTAATAACTTCAGGAATGGGAACAATGAAAAGGATAAGGGAGTCAGAAATTATACAGTTGTCATTCCATAGTGCTTTACAAAGATATTTAAAGTCTAACCAAGATGAGGAAATTATTTTGCAATTAACAACCATATGTATCCAGTCAGCATCAGGGTGTCCACATCTCTAACATTTCATTTCATCTTTCTTATACATTATTGGTAGTCTATGTGGCATGAAAAAACATATCCGTAAAAATTTTCATATGTATACATGCCAGAACAGGGAAGATGAGGATTCCAAATGCTTGTCTATTAACTTCACTTGAATAATTAAAAAAAAACATCTGTTTTGCTAACATAATTTCTGAGAATTTTATAAATAACAGATATGTATAAAGTGTTCTTGGGAGAGCTATTAATAACTGTTGAGATAAAATCTAAGATTTTTAAGTTACTCTTATTGTGCATCTCTAATGAGGGTATGAGCTTAGTATCTATAAAATCCTTACAAGTTTGGATGTCCAGCCAATTGCAATTTTGCAAACTATATCTGTTGATCAAATAGTTTGTAGAACTTATTTTATTAGCTGAGAGAAATTGATTCTAATATAATAGGTCACCCTTCTTAAATTCTAACATTTTCTGAGTATTAAAAGATATCAAAAATTAATTTGTGTAAGCAATAAGAAACATAATTATTAATAAATTCTTAATTAATTGATTAGAAAACATAGGCCTTTTAAACAGCAGCAATATTTGGCTTATAAGAGGTGTGAGAACAAGTTTTGACCTTTCACTTTAAATGCATATTTTTATAATCCATATAAAGATGCTTGTATTTATTTGAGTATATGGTTCAAACAATATCCTGTTACTATTTAGAAGTAAGGTTTCATGTACTGATTTCCAATATGATGTATAAGAAGTATTATTCCAAAGCATCACTATGTTAATAAATGCAGAGTTTAAATAAAAATCAATATTTGGAAACTCTGTACCTCCTTCATCCCAGTTTATGATGTGCCAGAGAAGACAAATTCTTGTTTTATTTGGGGGATACCAAAGGAAGTTGAGTAATATGTTATTAATTTTCTGTTTAATTTTGACAGGTAGGGGAATTATTAGAGCTTGGCCAATGAATAAGATTTTAGGTAACAGTATCATTTTGATTAGTCTGTCTTAAAATGTGAAGAAAAGCCTGTCAAACTGTCAATTAGACTAGTAATTGAGTTTATAAGTTAGATGTGTGTTTTTTTGTAATTAGATTAAATAATGATACCTAGGTATTTAATATGCGTGCCCTCCCAGTTTATGTTACTTTTTGATCTAAGTTTCATAGTAACATTTTTATTCACTAGAAGTGCCTGAGGTTTGTTGTGATTGAATTTTAGACCAGAGATGTTTGCAAAGAAGTCTAGATTATGTAATAGGTGATCTACTGAATTTTCAATATCATTAGAAGTTATTAGTAGGTCATCAGCAAACAGTTGTATCTTGGGGGATTATTTGTCTGACACTTTATATTATCTTTCCCACAACAATGCTAACTTTATAAATAATATATATTACTCAAAATTATATATATTACTCAAGTAAATCAAAATCTTATCCAGCTGCAAATTACTATTTTATAGTTTTATTTCTTTATATACATGACATAGCACTAGTGAAATTGTATAAAAATCAACTACTCATTTTATATATATATATATATATATATATATATATATATATATATATATATATATATATATATCTTTTATATCCTATACTTATTTCTTCATGTATGTTCCTTCCCTTTCTGTTTTAGTTCTAATGTCATAGTATTTAATCACTGCAGGAGAGAGAAATGCTTACTGTGTTACTGTTAAGTAATTAAAAAGAAAGTGGTGACATTTTATTATTATATATACATTTACTATTTAACTGAACTTCTGCAATGTGCTCCATTTAGCTAATATATCTTATAGCTGTGTAAGGTTGGTAATTTGGAGCCTTTATTTTAAATATTCATAATTTTACAAGTTATGTTTAAAAGCTTCACTTCACTAGAAAATTCCCTCCTACTTAATTTTTTATGGAATTTTGACAATTTCTGTGACAAGCTCAAGCTTCTAAAAGCTTTAGTTAGTTCATAGACTCATGATAAACAATCTGTGCTGTCTTCCAGGAAGTAGGTGTGACCTCTGAACCTGCTTCTCTTCACTGAACTCTAACAGCCAATCAGATTCAAGAATGATCATTTGAAATGTGTTTTCATTCATTTAGCAATTATTTTTTTATCTAAAAAGTCTTATAGGCATATGCTATACTGTAAATAGTGATTTATTGGTACTTACGTATTATTGCAACCAGATTTTTGAGGTAATACGGCTTGCTTCCCTGTGTGTGACTATAACCAGAAATGTATGCAGAATCACACAGAGAATGTTATCTGTAAAAAATAAAAGCACTTTTTTGAGGTAGGAATAGTGTAGTACTTGAAAAATGACTGCTTGTTTGAACCTATGCCATTTCCCGACATCATGTCAGTCGTAGTGCTTTTCCAAGTCCTGTTATGTGTGCCTGCAACACAGCAGAGCACCACTTCTGCAGCATATATTCCCTTCCCCAGAACTCTAGCAGCCCAAAAGGGGTAAAAAGCAACTGACAGTTCACACACCATCCAAAAAGGGGGAGAAAGGTAACACCTACAGATGTGATTCAGTTATTATTAAACGCACACATCATAGAAAGCATGACACTCTGGGGGTGTGAAATTTTCATGCGAAAATGCAGAAATGCGAAAGACTGTTTCAGAAAAAGTAAAACCTTACAACCTGCATGTTTGCTACGGGGAACAAAAACACCGAGATAGCTGGTCAAAATCTTTCAAATGACTAAAATAAAATCTGAGTACTGGCCATGAACATAAGGATGGTATATTCCCGATTAACTTAGCCTATGTCTCGCTTGTAATCAGGAAGGCAGGATCTGCCATGTGCTCCATGCAGCAGTATGTAGTTCACTGGCAAAGTGAGACACGCCAGTCAGGACTCCAAAATTTGGCAGTTAGTCCTCTCCCTGCCTCAAAACCATGTGTGCCACAATTTCACTTACTTACTTACACTCCCTTTTCCAGCTTAATAGACCTGCTGTCTCAGACATGGGACTAAATTCGCAACTGCGAAAATCTGGTTGGGATAATACGTAAGTACCGATCTATTTAATCTGAATTATATTTATATTTAAATAAGAATTACAAATATGTTTCTGACAGTGACAATTTTAAATGCACCTTTTTTCCTGTCTGCTTTAATGACATTACAGTCCTGTATTTACTCATAGCAGCAAACAATTATTAGGATTAATCAATTTATCTTAGTCTGTTTAGATAAAAATAATTTTTCATGTTCTTAGTTCATGCAGACATAGAATATTAAATTAAATTTTCCTTTTGCATGTTTTTAATGTACATGCAGTTTTCCTTCTGCTTGCTATTAACCTGCAATAGCTAGGGATTCCCACTAGATGTCATGACAGGGTTAGTTTGTGGCTTCTATGAGAGATACAGTAAGCCTGGATATAGTTTATCCATGCAGAAGGTTATTAAAATATATAGTTTTATTTTCAAGTTTAAAATTTGTAAATTGTCCATAACAGTTTTAAAAAATGTATTTGTCATAATGAATCAAGGTAAGCACTTTTCAATTTTACTAATAACAGTAGTTTCCATCAAATGATAATATTTAGCATTATATCTATTAATGTCTGTTTAGGAGCATGACGGCAGGCCGCCATGCGTATTAATGAAGGCACGCTGCCTGAGCTCTTAATCTTACACGGAGCATGTAAGAGTGCAGGGGGCATATCTGAGACCTGCAATGAAGAACAGCAGACAAGTCCAAAAAGAATGAGTGAGACCGCTCGTAGGTATATGCATACCCCTAGCAACATCTCCCTACGTGTATAAGAGCAATAGTTAAAACAACAAATATAAAGATTATTTTATGAAACAGATGAAATTTAACCGTAGGTGCATGGGTTTGCCTATCACTTAGGTATGGTTAATGCAGCTTAAATGGCACAAGAGGATAAAAAGGAAGATATATGCAAATGAAGCAGTACAGCAATAGTTTAGTGGGAAGAGCATTCGCCTTACGAGCAGTCATTCCCGGTTCGAGTCCCACTGCAGCTCATTCCATTTTCCATGGCAAATCACATTATGACCAATACTTTTAGTTGCATAACCTACAAAATAACATATATTTGTGAACTGGAGTACTGCATTAAATGCAGATGTGAGGTGTCAGTGTCATAATGTTGCAATGTCCACAGATAATCACATTTGCCCCATACAGCATATGTACACAGGAATCAAGGATACAAATGTAAGGTAAAATGTGTAATGCATGATAACTCCATACAGCTTCCAAATGCCCCATCTTCCCAAGAACCATTAGGCATTACTGTCTAAATTAGTGCAGTGGTAAGCGGGAGTGAGCACTAGTAAGCAAGTGTAAGCATAATTAAGCAGTAGTAAGCGGGAGTAAGCATATATAAGCACTATTAAGCAGGCTTAAGCCCGTTTGTGCAGGGGTAAGCAATGCGCACACAGATTAAGCAATATTGAAGCTAATACTCTGTAGGGATATACAACTGGAAGTTAGCAATGCTTACCTTAGCACAAACCCACGCAAACCAGCTTACAACTGCTTAAAAGTGCCTTAATCACTCTTTATGCAATAGCTGGTGTTCTGGTCAGAAACAAAATAAACAGCCTTTGCAGGTCTTGAACCCTGTACTCTATAATCTCAGTAGTTAACTCTAAGCCATCACAGCAGTACATAAGTTTGAGGTATCACCAAACAAATCCTCACTATAGTAAATTCAAACTGAACACGTGAAAGGAAACTATATACAGTATTATAGAAACCACAAAATGCCAGGAACTCCACTTCTTAAGATAAAAGAAGTAAAATGTATTCAGCGACTGCAGAAATCATATAGCAGCATCAATGTAGCAAATCCACAGTTATTAAAACCAACAAAATGGATTAGCAGTTGGTGAATAAACAGTGACCGATATCTTGTAGCAACACAAAAATCAATATATCTCCACACTATAAGCTTGTAGCGCCTCGGCCAACTAGCCTTTACAGAGCAATTCATTAAACTGGAGTCAACATTTATATACAGAAACAATTATTCAATTACTTAATCAATTATTTCAGTCAGTAAAAACTCCATTTTACTATCAAAAGTAAACAGCACAAATTAAAAACAGTAATACATGAGCATTATATAAAGCACTTCCAATTAATTACATTCCCTATTTAAACCAATGGGTTGTAAACTGTTATATTTTAAAATAAAAATAGATTCTTTCTTTCTAAAAAAGATATTTTATCCTATTTTCACTTGCATAGTTAGAGTTAATTTGTTCCAACACCGTAACTTTAAAATTTAAAGGAACCCCTCTATGTTCAACAAAACTATGTTCTCCCAAAGGACTAACCATTTTATTACTTTTTATATCTCTTATGTGTTGCTTAACTCATTCAGCTAAACTTAATTTTGTTTCTCTCACATAACATTTATTACATTCACATCTAATGGCATAGATAACACCTATGCTTTTATATGTGTAGCTACCTTTTATCTGAATTTTTTTTCCATTTATTTCTTCAAAATTTTTAGTTATATATTGGCATATTGAGCATTTACGACATGGTTTAGTACCTATATTCAAACTTAGATTTTTTATTATTACTTCATTTGGTCTCTTATAGGTACTATGTACCTAGCCATTTTTTTAAATTCCTACCTATTTTATAAGAAAATTTAAGCTGTAAATTCTTCAAAGAAGAAATATCTCTTTTTATTATATCCCAAAAGCCAACTAACATCTTCTGCAACTCACTTGAAAAAAATGTATATTTCGATACAAAAACCAAGATTTGTTCCAAATCCCATTCTCTTTCATTATTAGTCCTTATTACATTTCTATATCTAGTATTGTATCTAATTGCTTTCTGCCCAAAAACCTTATTATAGCTCTCTAGAACCCATTGTTCTAAGTAGCCCCTCTTATTGAACGTATCCTCTTATTGAACGTATCACTAACTTGAATGGCTTCTATTTTAGCTTCTTCTATGTCTGTGAACAACCTCTTAGTTCTTAAAATTTCACCGTACGGAAGTGCTTGTACTGTATGTACAGGATGGCAACTATTAGCATAAAACATATGACTAGGCTTATCAAATTTTCTATATATTCTAGTCATAATGTTACCTTCACTTCTCCCTTCCAGTGTCAGATCTAAATAATTAACTCTATTTCCCTCTTGCAAGTCATCATATTTAATCAAGAACCTACTATTATTTAAATCATCAATAAAGTTTGTTACTTCATTTCTTCCACCCATACAAATAAATATCAAATCATCTATATATCTAAAGTAGTTTATAACAAACTGATTATAAAATGAGCTTCTATAAATGTGACTATATTCAACCAACCCCATAAATATGTTGGCATACATAGGGGCGAACGCTGCTCCCATTGCAGTACCTTGTAACTGTTGATACAGTTTGCCATCAAATTCAAAAATATTACTGACCAAGCAGAAATGAACTAATTCCTTTATATATTCTGTTTGGAGAGTATCTCCCATGAAATAGCTAAGAGCCTCCATGCCAAAATGATGTTGTATACTGGTATATAAACTTGAAACATCCATCACCAGAAAATATATATCAGGTGACCAGGTAATTTGTGATAATTTGTTAAGCAGATCCATAGTCCCTAATATATGCCTGTAATTTAATTACATATTTGGCCAAACATCCATGTAGAAAGCGGCCTATTTGATGTGTAAAATATCCTGTAGCTGATGCAACTGGTCATCCAGGTGGATGAACTCGGCTTTTATGTATCTTAGGAACACAATAGAATCTAGCAATTGCACTGTCTTTACTACTAAACTTGTCACCTACATCTGTTTTTGTAAATTAATTTAAACGGAGCCCTTTTTGCATCAAACATTCATATTCATGCATTGCCTGCACATATCTTGTTTCTTGCACTTGACAGTATACTTCAGTGTTATTAAGATGTTCCATACACATTTTGTAGTAGTCATGATTCTTCATGAACATTAACTTTCCCCCCTTTGTCAGAGGGCTTAAACACTAAATTATGTTCCTCACTCAATTGTTTTAAACTGTTCCATTCCTGCTTGGTCATATTATACATGATAGCTTTCTGGTTGAATTCACATAACTCCTTTTCTAAAGTCACATTAACTGCTGTATTGAAGCACAAAATATTTTCATTCTTCATGGGTGGCATAAAATGACAGTTTATTGTTTATTAGAAGTATCTAATCTACTATAGGCATTCATATCCATATCAGAGTTAAAGGAATAAAAACTGTCATTAGATACTGAATCACTATCCTTACTTAATGCTACACTTTCAACTTTCCTAGATTGAAAAAAATATTCCTTTATATGCATTTTTCTGACAAGTTTAAAAATTTTACTTTTCAATTCATACAACCTAGGAATGACTATGGGGAGATATATACAGTCTTATGTTTTATAACCGACTACATAACATAAATATGTGAACTGGAGTACTGCAGTAAGCCCAGATGTGAGGTGTAATTGTAATAAAGTGTTGAAGTCCCTTAATAAACACAAGGGCCCCATACAGTGTACGTACATATGAATCATGGATACCAGACACATATATAACATGTAATGAATAATAAATCAAGCCAAAAAGCAAATATAATGCAAAGTAAATATTAAGCAATGCTAAGCATTGCACAGGCCAGGTTAGTGGGTGTAAGCAATGTGTAGGCCAGCTAACTCAATTTGCCCATTTGTATACCCCTTTAAACAATGCCAACCTTAGGTAAGCAGGTTTGCCCATAGCTTAACCTTTTCAAAACCACCCAATCATGGCAAAGTGCAGGAAATCGGCCCTATTTAAACCCAACAGATGGGAATACATCTCATAACTGGCTGTAGCTTCCCCTTGCAGGCACCATGTCTGGAATGGGAGAGGGAGTGCGCTTTCGGGTGCAGTGCTGGGGCATCCAGGACTCCAGAGTCATGGCAGGACTCCTTGTCAAAGACCATGAGCAGAGACTGCTGCACAGCCAGTAACAGGGTTCCCAATATAAAGCGGAGGCCAGAGACCATCTCGCCCGTGACCTCACCAGTGCCATTGGCATGCCCCAAACTGGTGAGCAGGTCAGGCATCACTATGTCGACCTAAAGTAGTGAAAAGGGGATCTCTTGGATCAGTGGATACAAGAGGCTAAGACAACAGAGGAGGTCCCAGTAGTGTGTATGTATCACTCCACTACCTGTTTAATAATTGCCAGCTCATGTATATTATGGATAGGCATGGCTAAATATTCCTCTTATGTCCTTTACAGTGGCAAGTGAGCAGGCTGTGAACCAGGATGCCCATGGATGTCGCTTAGAGAGGTTTCGATGCGAGGCAGGTTACTAATACTCTTGCATGTACTGTCATAGGAAATAAATCTAACAGTATTCGTAAATTAATTGCCTGTATAAAACCAGTATTGTTTAAGGCAAGTACTGCATACACCAGAGAATATGGCAGGAAGAGTCTCATATAGGTTGTATGTAAATAAAAGCATAATAGTCTGACAATGAAGGTTTAACTGCTGTACTGCATATGTTTACTCTGGTATCATATGGTAATGTAGATTTGCAATCACTTCATAGTACTGTTGTGTTACTGTGCAACATAAATAAAAAATGTGTAGGAATGTCTGTATAAGACTGATGTAATCTCCTGAGGTCAGCTAGTACAACTGAGAGAGACATAGACAGAAAACAGGGAAAAGACAGACAACAAAATCCAAACTGCACATGCAACTGAGACGTGAACTGTTGTATTTGTAGCACACACAGCCATGGTTCGAATCCTGGGAGTGGTAGTAGTCTGCATACATAATCATACCCCACAACTGTACAGATATGTCCAGAATACCCAGTAAATTGGCCCATATCTGCTGCCTGTCACTGTGTCCCCTGGGAAATCAGTGGGATTATCCCAGATGTATAAGCTGCAAAAAGAAATACAACTGATTGTCACACATTTATAAGAAAAAAAACTGTCACTCTAGCAACTCCTCAAACTGTTACGAGAGTAATAAGCCAAGTATTTCCCATCTGCACCCCCATGTTGTCAAGTTGTGACCAGAGTGTGTACAATAACATAGTGAGATGTAAGTGCATAATACTAATGTGAAATCTGGTACTTTGTGTGGCAACATTCAGGCAGTGCTAACAATCATTACTCCCACAGGTCTGTCAGATACGAACATTGTCCCCAGAAATAAAAAAGTTATACCCTGTATTGGTCCTGTTCACTTTGGTATTGTAGGGCATTGTTAGTGTTGCAGTTGCTCTGAATAATAAGGTATTACTCATCACTGTCACCCACACTGTGCTACACAATCTAACTGTCTAGGAAATCCTGTATAAGAGTGTTGTAAGTCACTAAAGGTTGAAGAGGGCAATAGTCTACATATGTCCTGGTTTACCTGCATGTGGTCAAGACATGGCCAGAGTCCATGCAAAAAGAGATGGACAGGTATGTGCATAACATCAACCTGGAATCTGAGAGCATGTGTAGAAAAAGTTAGTCAGTGTTAACAAACAATTCCTCCACAGGTATACCAGGTAAGAGGTGTGTACTGCAGGTAAAACCAGTTCATTTATATAGTTGTCAACAGCCATATCACTGTCCAAACTAGGGCAATAGGGTAGTGTAGTAATACTTGTAAGGTACAGATAACAGCACTGACTAGGAAAGTAAAGCAAACTACAGGAATATACTAGTTGTTAATTGACATATTTCTCCCCCCCCACCATATCCCAACAATACACTAAATACCCAACTCAATCGGTACATGATGACTTCACTGTAATGTTGGGACATATGTCCTATTGTTTGATAATTATTTAAACCTGCTTCTATGCATGTGCTATGTTGAAATACTCCAACAGTGGTGGCATAGTGCCATCAATGTACCTGCATGCTGTTGTTATTACAACTGTGGTCCCATATATGCATGTGTTCTGTTTGCTATGCAACTGTTCCATATCTGGTGTCTGGGTTAATGGGAATATATATGCATGCTGTTATACCTAATCCTGGAATGTGTTGACTATTACTAACCCACATATGCTGATAAAACATAAGCACCATAGCATATATGGGAATGCGGGTCCCAGCAGACCCACCTATTCCACCTCAGCTGGCCATGTCACTGGGCACCAGCATGTCTGGGGCCCAACCGAGGACCTCCTCATCAGTTGGTCCTGCACCACCTTCTGATGGAACCACCTCAGGGGATGGGGCTTGCCCCACTGGGTGTGGGCATAAACACAAACCTGTCAACAGTTACCAGATCCAGGTCGTGGTGCGTAGCGAGCTCCGCAGGGAGTCGGAGATCTGCTATGCCAGCTTTAGGGCTGCGTGTCATGACTAGAGGGTTGGCCTGGCTCTCTGACATAGCCCCCAGTACAGCCACCTTCAGGGCTGTAAAGGTGCAGTGGTGACTGCCCATGGGTGAGGACCTCAGTCCCACTGTTGCCACTAGGGGGCTCATGGGCTTCCGATTTCCGAGCACACTTCCACTGGTCTAATTAGCATCACAACATATTATTGTTGTCCTCACCCCTCTCTCAGGGGTTTGAGTGTCGGAATCTACCTCCAGATTCAGTGTATAAGCACAGCTGTTGCTGTAGAAGAAATGGGCAGCTATGGAAGGTGTTTACCCTCACATGTGTCATACACTGCCCCTGTATCCCTCTTGTCTATCTTGTCTGTTAACCTACCCAACCTCCCTCCCCAAATATACCTACTATCCCTCCCCAACATCCCACTCTCACCTAAAAAAAAGGGCAATCTGTTCCCAAAAAAAAATCACGCCCCATACATAACTGCCCATTTCGCAGGTGTCCACTGGACACATGTAATCTGGTCTAATTAGCATCAGAGCATATTATTGTTGTCCTCACTCCTCTCTCAGAGGTTTGAGTGTCCAAATCTACCTCCAAATTCAGTGTATATGCACAGCTGTTGCTGTAGAAGAAATGGGCAGCTATAGAATTTCCCTACATCCTTCCTGTACATCCCTAGCTATTTTCCCTACTGTTTTTCCCTCTTTGTACCCCTTTTTAACCACTTCCTATCAACCCTTTTTTCTTTTCTTTTAAAGAAATTAGCATGGGGGTAAGCAGGAGTAAGCACTTTTAAGCAGCAGTAAGTGGGTTTAAACTTGTTTGCATGGGGGTAAGCAATGCCTACACAAGTTAAGCAATTGAGAAGCTAAATCAGTTTAAGAAATTGTAACCGGAAGCTAGCAGTGCTTACCTCCGTGCAAATCCGCGCAAACCTGCTTACAACTGCTTAAAAGTGCCTTAATCACACTGTATCCAACAGCGCTTGTTCTGCCCATCAACAAAATAAACAGCCTCTGTAAGGCTTGAACCCAGGCTCCAGCATGCCATAGCCAAAGTGATTCACAACTAAACCATGTCAGATATACATAACCCTGATGTTTTCACAAACATATCATCCAGCACAGTCATTCAACAGTACAGAAAATGTATTTAAACATGTAGATGTATGTGTGTCTGTATATATATTTATATCTAAATAGATATTACATATCTATACATGTATATATATATATATATAAATACATATCTATACATGTATATATATATATAAATACATATCTATACATGTATATATATATATATATATATCTATACACACACACACACACACACACACATACATATATATATATATATATATATATATATATATATATATATATACACATATGCAAACATCTATAGATATATATGTCTACATGTATATGTATATATATATATATATATATATATATATATATATATATATATATATATATATATATATATATATATATAAATATATATACATATATATATATATATATATATATAAGCATAAATATATATCTATATATGTATATACAGACATAAATCTATAGATATATAAAAGAACATAACAAAATCATATATGTCCACATGCACCGTTAATGGGGGTGAGTGGGCCCAAACAACATATGTCTTGTACGTATAGATATCCCCCCACCACAGCCAAACACGTCTGCCCTGCAATACAATACCAACTGTTGCAAATTCCATAACCAGGACCTGACACAACATGGGCACAAGATAGTAACAGTACTCCATCGCACCTGTATGATGTCAGGCTGGTATAAGTAACATATCATGCAGTACAGTCTGGCTACCATAGGGAATGTACAATGTGGAAGCAATCAACATTCCTAAGATATGTATACACAGACATATATATGCAGATACATATATATATATATATATATATATATATATATATATATACATATATATAGATATATATGTAACTACACATACACACACAGAGATATGTATAGGAAGATACATATGTAGAAGATGCACACAATACAGAATACCCACTATACCTACAATTGCCACCTTACCAACTGGACACTGTATGAGCCACCCATACAAATGACAATTGTTGCCTGCAACATATACCCACAGAGAGGTCAAAGGATGTAACACCACACACACAGGTTTGCATACATGGGAAGACTTTATTTGTGTACTATTACAGTTGTTTATGCCAAGTCATATAGCTGTTTAGACTCTGACATACATATAAACAGACTAATGCAACTGTGAAACAGTTATATTAATACAGTAGTCTGGAAAGGTTTACATATGTTGCTGTGCAGGCTGAGGCCTTCAAGTAGTATAATAGTAAAGACAGAGTGGGCCACAGGATAACAATCAACAGTAAGTAATGCAAATGTATAGTTCAGCAGCCTCTGTCTACACTCTGTACACAATCCCTAGTGGGTAAGGACCGCAATTGACACAATGGGATGTATCTGTTACATAACAAGGCATATCTGACACCATCACAATCACACTGACAAACAGAACAGTCTGTAAGGCAGGAAGCAGTAAGCCTGCATTTACCCAAGGTGCGTTGTATGGTAATCTACATCCAGATAGATTAAGGCAGCTTACCCCTGATACCCCCACATGTTATAACAGCCTAGGTTAGTTATGGTACACCCCCCATAGACTGATATACATGGCCATATACCACTGTTACATACACTGGCCTCTGGAGTGCATAAGGGCACACATGTATTGTGTAGATGAAGGCTGCACATATATGGACCCAACCCCACAATATGTGTGGGAGCCACAACAGCAGTGTTTTGATGGCAGGAATGGCAGCATGACATACTCACAGCCCAGTACATACCAACCCCTGACAGCATGTCATATGGGCAAAGCCTGGTATGTAGGTGCAGGACAGAGGCTGGAACACAGGCCCATATGTGAAATACTGTTGTCATACACTAAGCAAATTGCTGGTGTTACAGGATAGGCTGCAACATATCCTTAGTTAGGCATATGAAGTTAGAAACACATATGGATGTAGTCATGTACTGATAGCACTCAACACATACACTGCCAGTGATATATCTGACACAAGATCTGTGTGGTGGACAGACAAAACATAACAGGTACACCTATGGCCATTGAGTGGATAGGCCGACAGTTGAGAGCTATGCAGACAGACTGCATTCCTTGTTAAACTAGTATGTACACACAAACCCTGTAATTCCAGTGCTATACAATGCATACAACAACACTACTCACACTCTGTCTGTAGTTCTGGAACCTTATACAAATATGTAGCTGGCCTGAGTGTGCAAGTTCTGTTGTCTGTAACACTGCTGTCCACACACAGGAAGGATGTCCATCATACAGGAAAGGTAAAGGGACCACACCCACATGATGTAGGGATTTGTAGTAGTGGGTTGCCATGACAGTGGTAATTGGAAGTACTACACAGAATGCTGCATGCAGGTAGCAAGTGGAGGACACAGATTGGTGCAGAGGCCATCACCTGATCATATGCATCACCTACAAAAGCCATGCTGCAATCTATCCAAAGAGTGAGAGAGAGAGAGAGAGAGAGAGAGAGAGAGAGAGAGAGACAGAGAGAGATAGAGAAAGGCAACAAAAAAAAAAAAACACAAAAGAAAAAACATCCGCCCAGCAAACTGTCCAGGAGAGACATCATTCCCACAACAGGTATGTGAAGTATATATGCATGTAACTGACTGTAGTACTTGGTCCATAATAATGGGGTAGATGATGTGGAATGATTTATATGTGCCATCAGGTGTTGTAATGATGTTCAGCTGAACAACTGCTAAGAACAATAGAGTCTGTCCCTGTGGGCCATACCCATCAACTGTGCAGAGTAGCACTGACTGATAAGATGTAAGCCATCATAGTGTGTGTTGTGTAATGGGAATCATGTATATTTATTTATTTATTTATTTTATTTTATTTATTGCTAGTCCAACTCATACATTAAGTGTTTATTGAGGAGAACTGAGGAGAAAAAGCTCACATATCTAATGCATAATAAAAAATATATTCAAAGTACAATAGTAATTTTAACATACAAAAAAACACAGGGATTTAATTACACATAGAATAAAAAACAAACATAAAAACAGGCATATAGGCTTTCCTTTCAGTAAATTCAAAAAAGTTGAATACAGAGACTATCAAATTTTACCAGTACAGGTCCAGTTGTAATTAATTTGAGATTCAAAAAAAACAGGCACATAATTACATAGGGAATTTAAGACAGAACTAGAACAGGCATTTAGGCTATCTTCAGTAAGTTCAAAAGGTGAAAACAGAGACTATCAAATTTCTTCAGTACAGGTATATAAAATGTGAGACAGAAATAATTAGTATAAATATAAATATATTACTGTGGCCAATAGCTGATGGTGGAAGTAATGCCATGTGGGTTCCACAGCCTACCACCTGCAGGATACTCAGAGTAACCTGTATTGTAGCATGCTGAAATGCCATAGGTGTGTAATAAGGTTACCTGCAATCTGGCCCTACATATACCCCCCTAATGTCAGGTTGTGTCCATATGTGGAACCTGTCTGTGTTGTAGCAAGGAAGCAAGGTAGGACAGTGCAGCTGTGCAGTAAGGTGTTGTGAGATTGTGGACCTGATGTCCGAATGTACCCCATATATAGGTATGCATATGTGTGTATACACACACACACACACACACACACATATATATATATATATATATATACACACATGTATGTCCACAAATATGCAGATACCCATGTGTAGACATATATATATATATATATATATATATATATATATATATATATATATATATATATATATATATATATATAAAAGAACACTGATATACAACATCATATATATCTACACATATATACCTATATGGACATGTCTACATATATACAAACACACACACAAACATATATGCATGTAAATACATGTCCTCTGTATTACCACCACAGTGCTGCATGCTATGTGCGAGGGAACAGCATACATAGCAATACACACAGATATCTACAGCTGTCAATGTGTGCAATATGGACGGGTATGTCACATGTGAACCCCTTGTTGGGACCACATTGCCACTGTCTGTGAAGTATGGAGTGGGAATACGGGGAAGTATGGCAGGTATAGTTGTGGAGGTGGTCAGGGTTGGTAGATATAGAGGACAGCCTAAAGGGGTGGTGTGTGACACATGTGGTGGGTAAACTCCCTGGATGGTGTGTGTGGTCTGTTATGTGGGAGCCCCATAGGTCTCAATATGGACACAATGGGAACAAGCCTCCAACTCACTGCTACTCACAACATCAGTCCATGTCCAGAAGGTGCCTGGCCTGGAGGCTGAGCAGGGGGAGGATGTGCAACCTGTGAATGTGTACTGGGTGCCTCAAGGTGATGTAGCACATCCCACATGTGTCTGTGGAGCCCGCTATGGAACAGACCCTGGACATGACCTCGGCAGACAAGATCATGACTGTGTGTGCCCTCAGGGGGGGACAACATCCCCTGAGTAGTTTCCACCTGAAGGTATTGCTAGACCAGTACATGAGGAGGCCCCAGGGTGGGTCCCACATGTGATGTGGCCTGATAACATGACAGAGTTTGGAGAGGTGGTTCTGCTGGCCAATAGTCCATAAACATGCTATTGTGTCACTGTTATAGAACATATGTGAGCAGTAATAGTCGACACAATCCTGGAACATGTCCAACAGCATGCATAGATATCCCCAATAACACAGAATCTCAGATGTGCGGCAATCACATAGCAAGCATACCACAGCCATATATGGAACCATAGTGGCCCTGACAATGGCATGCAGATGAATAGTCTGTAACAGGCCAGCAATGATAGTGTCCACACAGAGAACATGGCTACAAACACATCTCACAAAGTGTGTTACAATACAATATCAGTCCCACTGGTAGATAAGCTGTAGCCAAACCTATTGAGTAGTGTGTACAGTTTGTTGTCACTGATATGGTGTGGGGGGTGACAGTGATGTGTATTAAGAACTGTGGTAAGCTCGCTCTATGACTTGCTCACACCTGTTTTCATCTTTATGTCTTTAAGGCAAGATGACACATGAAAGGCTCCCGGCTTACTCACCTGCTGAAAATGACATTGTGGTAAACCACCTAATCCAGCACTACCCTGTCTTGTTTGGCCGGGCCGCCCATGAGCAGCAGGAGTGGACTGCCCTGTGGAATGACCTAGTCCACAGGGTCAATGATGTCGGACTGCACAACCGCATTTATGAGCAGGTCCAGCATCATTGTTCTGCCCTGCTTCGCAATGCCTGTCGGTGTGCTGCTGCTGTCTGGGGGGAATCACCTTGCAATTGGGGGGGGCCATGTCATCCATCCCCCCGGACATGTGTTGATGAGCTCCTAGCCAGCCTAGTGACACCTGCCCATACGCATAGCCAACAACTGCTGGATACCATTGTGGAGGTGGGTGCTACCCACACACCAGCTGAGGAGTGTGCAGGTAAGGCCACAGGGCATAGCAGTAGACCACTGTTGCATATGCATCCTCATCTGTACAGGTAGATCATGCATATCTGACATTTCATAGATATAGTTTGTTGCTGCATAGTAGTGATAAACAGATGTGCATACATGATAGTATTGTGGACATGTACTGTTGATGTATTGTAATTCTGCACCCACCCAATAGCAATGCCACAGGTGTGCCAACTAACTTTGCATCTCTCACCCTCTTATGTAAGTCCTTTCGGTATACCACCGAGGCAGCATCCTGCAGCTGGTGAGTATGGTTTATGTTGATGCTTGCCAATACACCAGGCATGTAATGGCTATGGTATATTCCATGCACATATGTAACACACCTACCCAGAATGCATGCTGTACATGTGCGCATATGGTTGCTGTTAAATGCATGGCGACACAGTGGTGACCATGATGTGGTATTGGAAGGGTATGTCAGACACCTGCAAGATAACTAACATCCTGTCATTGCGGAATGTGTCCACAGTGAGTAACATAATGGTGGAAGACATGGCCTACAGTAAGGTCATGTTTGAAACATCACCCGTATACAGTGCAACACCAGTGTATATACCAGTAGTACAATGGCAACTGCTGCAGAGTTACACTATGGCATAACGTATTACTGTGGTCTGCATTATCAGCTGTGACTAGGCTGTAACATGTGGTGTTCAGTGTATGGGACACTGCAAACCGACACACATGTGCAGGCCTTACTTGTCAAGCATCTGCATAAAAGGCTGAAGGTGTGTGGGGGGTGTCAGCATGACACACCAGTGCACTGCAGCAGGGATCTTAAGGATGCTAAGAATGGCTGTATCTGCACACAGTCAGGTTCAGGAACTGTGGCAGACATAACCCTACCCCCACAGCAATAGTGACGGCAGTGTGTGAACACCAAGGGATGTGCACATGAGTAGACCTTGCAATCATGCAGATTAGGGGGTATGTGTAGGGCAGACTGAACATACACTGGTAAATGCAGATGGCCCATGCTAGTATACCCCTGCCAGGAGTAGTGACTGCTGTAGTACACATAACAATAGGTGCAACAAACCGTCATGATAAGGGTATGCACACATATGCAGACATGGAGTGTATGCATGATGGTCAGCATCCACACACCTAACCCATTCCGTAGGCATTGCATGTGAATGTACAGGACATATGTCACATATCGCGCTCATGTACTGTTAATATATGCTGTGATCTGGTCCCATGACAGATCAAGGAAGGGTGCGTACACTCCCCATAGACACGGTATGCTCTGACAGTTGTCAGTGTAATAGTAGGCATTCACAAATGACATCTGTCCACATATAATCCCAGGTATGTGTTGCTGGAAAACATAGGGGCTGTGAGCATTAAAGCTGACATAATTGACACCATACTACACATTCAGCAATGGATTGTACACCTACGAGGTGTGGTGCACAGTACACAGCAGGGTGCAGAACAGGTGCACTGCAATACTGTGTTCATGGGTGCAGTGGTATCCAGGGGAAGGAGCATCACCTAGTAATACAGCACATGCATCACACATGTGTATATTGTTGCTAGCATGGATTGACTATAGCTAAACTGCATGCTGTTGTGTACCATATATTATGAATGTTGACAGATGGGTAATAGGAGGACTGTGTGTACTATACTTGTGCAATCTCACCTGTATGTGTGTGTGTGTGTGTGTGTGTGTGTGTGTGTGTGTGTGTGTGTGTGTGTGTGTGTGTGTGTGTGTGTGTGTGTGTGGATGGTTAGTTTGTCTGTAGGGTCACTCTGGTGAAGTGGAAGGAGGTTGATGCATGTAGGATGCATGTGTGCATATGTGTGTGTTTGTGTGGGTGTCCATGTATGCAATGTGTGATTATGGAGTTGTTCATACAGCAGTACTTACATTTGGGATTGTGCAGTACAGTACATGGACATGGACTGACACATGGCACACCAGGGATACATGTCATGTATGTAATCACAGGACAGTTGATAGTATAATAAGGTCTGTAGCATGGAGCAGGGATTGGGAGGGAAGGTAGACACCAGGTATACCCTTAATATTGCATACAGCAGAGAGGTGACTAACAACCCACATATGCAGCACTACAGATGCATTGGGGAATTACTAGACAACACCAGGGAGTGTATCCATATATTACAGTTGTCACATGATAGGCTGATTGAGCAGCATATCTGGCATGTACTGAGCAATACATACACATGACACTCTAGTGCATGATATTATGGAGTGAACATAGTAGCCCCTCACATATAGGGGCCATGCTCATGATGTCCAGACATACACAGGGTGAACACTGAATGACAGCAGTGAGGCCATGTAAAACCACTCCACTCAAGTCAGGAAGGAAATGGAGTAACAGGTCTTGTGTTGTGATCACTTGTCTAGGCATTTAGAGGAATGATACATTAATGAGTGGAATTAATGAGTGTATGTTACCAAGTGTGATGCAGGATGGAGAACACATGGGAATATACGTGGGACTTTCTGTAAAGTCATGGACAGGTAAGTATTAAG
The DNA here is from genome assembly GCF_019279795.1 of Protopterus annectens. Taxonomy (NCBI): domain Eukaryota; kingdom Metazoa; phylum Chordata; order Ceratodontiformes; family Protopteridae; genus Protopterus; species Protopterus annectens. The sequence continues at coordinate 888,710,879 of NC_056730.1, read as the reverse complement.
GTGATGTGTGTGTGTGTGTGTGTGTGTGTGTGTGTGTGTGTGTGTGTGTGTGTGTGTGTGTGTGTGTGTGTGTGTGTGTGTGTGTGTGTGTGTGTGTGTGTGTGTGTGTGTGTGTGTGTGTGTGTGTATATGTGTCTACTGTTATGCAATGCTGTACACGTCTTACAGTGCATTCTTTGTTTTCCCCCACAGGTGGCGAGGTGGGTCAGGGTCCCTCCTACATGCAATCTGATGTTGGTGCCCATACAAACACCAAAGATGATGATAGTACCATTGAGGCACAGGTGGGGTTGTCAGGGGCCGAAACAGCAAAATCATTTGACATCCCCATTTTAGCCACCCCAACCCAGCACACAGTTACAGTGCCTATACATACCCCATCACCAGTGGCCATAGTGGAGGGACAGCTGGCATTTGGTGGCAGTGCACAGGAGAGTGGGGTAACCATGCCTACTGTGTCTGGTCACAGCAGGCATAGCCAGATGTCCAGCAGGGCACCACATAGGCAGATGTCCCAGGGTGCTTGTGGTAGGGCCGCTGGTCAGCATGCCCCTGACAGATGAGCCACAACTTGTACCACCAGGCACATGTTTCAGGCTGTCATGGTGGTGCAAGCACTTACGGAACGTTACACCAGACAGGGCCTAAGGCTGCAGAAGACTGCTCTCACATCTGCAAGTGACAACTTCTGTGAACTGTCTGGTGACATCCATGCTTATGCCGAGCTCATGGATAGACGGTTTGGTGAGATGATGGCCCTCATTGACCGTGGTATGTCCATGCTTGAATGTGTGGTGGGAGTATGGTGATGTGTGTGTGTGGACGTAGGCCAGCAACACCAACAGCTGGCAGTCAACGTGGACATGCTAGGACACCAAGGGGCTCCCGTAGTAGCAGTACCACCCCGGCACTGCTGGGGAGCGCTGTCCACACCACAACAGGCCATGAGCATGTGGTCCTGGCCAGTCCCAGGAGGGACCTAGTTCCAGCAGACATCTGTCTTCATCAGGGGAGAGTAGCACATCGAGGCCTGTACCTGGACATGCCCATGGAACCCCTGGCAGGCACAGTCCACATGTCTGTGGCTGGAGGCAGTGAACTGCACACCCTGCCAAGTATGGTCTGCAGCTGTCAATAAACAGCTGTGTAGGGCAGCCACATGGCAGAACTGTGTGCATGCATACCTACACACTATACAAACACACCTAGTACAACCCCATACCTACACACACCACATCACCATGCTCAGTTCACCTCATTACAACCCTCACTTAGACACATGGTGTAAAATGTATGGCCCACCCTTGGTCTCTGGCAAACTAACAACACACTCTGTGCATATGATAATACCTGTGTCACATCTCTGTCATCCATAACATTGATGCAGGGACAGGCTAATACAGTTTTGATGCACACGGTGACTGTACTACAGTGTACCAAAGTACTACAGTGTAACATTTTGTCAGGAGTAAAGTTTAATGTATACATGTCAGGTAGTGTAGCCATCCAGCAATGATGCATTATAGCTGTTAGTAACACTGCTTAATTGTGGTCTCCATAATGTTATCCATTTGTGTTGTAAGTGTACATGTGTCAGCACAAGGATGGTCTGCAGTCATATTCCACAATGGGGTATGGCACTGTGGTGACACCATGGCTGTGACATATCTGGGGTACAGTTGAACACATGTCACAGGTTTGTATAACAGTTATTGCCTGTGCTACATAGACAGGAGACCTGCTGGGATGTGTATAATCTGCAACCTGATGTAGACTCATCCACATACACACACACTCTTACTTGGCAACACTGGGACTACACCCCTACCTAGGTATGTAGTGCTATTGAAGTGTGTGGCTTTCATTGCACACACCACACAGCATTTAGGGTGAGGTGTATTCCAGGTTACATGTTACATGCAGAACATCCCCAGACATACAGTATGCTAATGGGGGATGTAATGGGTATATATGGACAGTACATAGTGTGACATACCTTCATATACACATTAACAGACACATAACAGGCAGAAACACGTCCAAGAGACCTGGGCCTTTTGCTGCTAACTAACTTGACTGTGTGTCCGATGTGTTACAGGTAGGCTGCACGCAACACATGCATAACTGGGCTGGATTGTGGTATCAGTTACCTGGTATGGTTGATGGTGACAGTCGTAACCATAAAGTTGTACATGGGACATATACCGGGTGTACCTTGGTGTAATGACAGTGTACACAGCACCCACATCCCTCAGTGAATATTGTACTCCCTGAAACCCATGATGACACTCTGAAATACCCACCATCCCACATTGCCCATGACTGTGATACAACCCATTGTATATCCCAACAGTGATATTACAGGGATATGCATCTAATGTACATGCCACAGGTATAGTAGGGTGTTGCATTGTCATGCAACAACACTATCTGTACTACTGTGTGGCAATGGGTAGTGTAATAGGAGTATGTGGCCTCAGAATGCTGTACCCTACAGATATATACGGGCATGCACACATACATGCACTTGTCAGAACTCAATGGTTATCCCATGCCTATTGACCCATTTGTACAACACTGTTGTGCTGGTACTGCAAGGCTCATGTAGCCAATATAGAGAAGAGTGTAACAGGATACATGTAATGTCCCATACAGTAGCAGCCACAACTGACTACGGCAATGGGTGTTGCAGTGGTTGTGAAGGCCCTAATGGAATTCCCAACTACAGGTGTGCTAACACACAGACACTGCTATACTCAGTAATGCACATGTACACATGTGTCAGTGCTGGGGTGCATCGCTGCAGGTAGTCATAGCTGTGTACCTAGCCATTGCCCATGGAGAGATGGGTTGTGTAGGGGATGTGTGTACAGTGGTATCCTGCCACCTGCCATGTGGCAGCAGGCACTCTATCGACAGACACCACTGTGGTGACCTTCAGGGTGAGAGTGACATGCATCAGCCAATCCTCTGGGTGCCTCCTGCACATGGCCCCTGAGGTGATCAAGTTGACATGTATGAAACATGTATTACAACACATGGTTAGTGTCTGTGATGGAGACCTGTACCCAAGCATTTTCTGTTGACTGTGGTAGTGTAGTGGAGGTACCTGTGGAATATGGTGCATACAGAGTATTGTCTCCTATACGTGCCAGTTCTTACACAGTTGGGCAGACATGTAAGTGTCAATCAAGCATAGGTTGCTTGTACATATCCCAGCTGGATACCTGCCATCTGCACATCTGTACAGGGGCTGACAGTCATCAGCTTGGCAAGTAGCTATGCAGTAGGATGAATGTGTTAATAGATAGATGTTTGACAACAATATGTATGCCATAACTACATGTTGGTAGCCCTCACTAACATGTGCTGTACAGACAGTAGTCTACAGTTACATTCCACATATCGGATCATTATCCAGTAGGGGATATATACTGTGACACAGCTCACACACCAGGAATCAACAGGGAGGCCTCAGAGTCCAGCTATGCCTGCAGGTGTGCCTGTTGTCAGTATTACATTTAGCACTCTACTCTTGCCTGGGAGAGCACTGTCAACAGTAGTCCTGCCACAATACACTACATGCCAGTGTGACAGCACTTAACCTGGGCTACTACCCCTGTATGTAACACATTCACATGAATAACAGTGCTGTACAGGCCTCATATACGTCAGTGTCCCAGACATGACACTCACACCCCTTGCTACTGTAATGACAGCACATAGGCGCATGTATTGTACATGGCATTACATACACTTATTACAGATGTCATTACTCTGCTATGTTATTAGACTGGGTGGTATGAACTGGTTATCAGGGCTAAGCCATGCTTAGCAGTTATCAACATTGCTCCAATATAACAGTTAAGATGATTTATGCAATGGTAAGTGAAGCCTACACTGTGTAAGCGCTCGTACATTTACCCGTAGCTTAGCAGCACTTACTGTCACGCAAACCCACACAAACAGGCTTACAGCTGCTCAACACTGCCTTAACCACTCTGTATCTGACAGCCCTTGTTCTGCTCAGCAACAAAATGAACAGCCCTTGCAGGTCTTGAACCCAGGACCCTATACACTATAGCCACAATACCTAACCACTACGCCATGACCACTGTGAAGACTGCTGTTGCTTTTCCAATATATCTGTCAATACACATATTGATTAGTATTGAACAATTGCCTTTACTTCCAGAAATTGTGTAGTACTTGTTATCAATATGACTGTTGCATCATATATGTTGTTTTATCATAATGTACACATATCAGATACATACAGTGAGATACATCTGGGAGGGTATACACAACCGTGAGATTTACACATGACAGGAATATGGCTATATACATATAATATGTTGATATATGTCTACATGTACATACACATGTATATTCATACATATGTCAGTATACACATCTGTATAGTGCATCATATATATGGCCATGTGTAGATCTCTTTGTATGTATATATATATATATATATATATATATATATATATATATATATATATATATATATGAATATATAGATATATGTATATATAGCTATATGTGCACATATATGCCTATTTATGTAGATATATATGTAGATATCTATAACTATATGTGCATACATATATATTCTGATATACCTATTACTGTCACTATATATGTAGATAGCCATAAGTATATGTGCATATATATCTCTAGCTGTATATTTGTAGGCATATATTGATGTGTATATATAGATATCTAAGTGTTTATATGTATATATATATATATATATATATATATATATATATATATATATATACATATACATCTATGTATGTCGATATGTATATGTGTATGTGTATATATATAAATATATATATATGTATATGTATATATATATATATATATATATATATATATATATATATACACACACATATGGATAATTATATATACGTATATGTTCACCATATGTCCAGAACATGGAGTGGAGTCCTACCTCAGCCTCAATAGTCCCAACATCTTAGTGCAAGGGGATGTCCGTTTTGTATTGCAGGTATATATGTAGACTGTTGCTACTGTAATAGGGGTTGACCTAACAGACATGCTTTGTGTGGGAGGTCACATCTGCTTGTAACATGTGAGCCATTGGCTACTGACAGACATCATAGTACAGTACCACTGCTATCAAAGTAATGATCCTGTGGACTACAGCAGAGATATGGCCAATAAATGTGGACAGTCTGACACACTCTGGTCAGTCCAGAGGTATACACAGAACCCCTTAGTGCAAAACATGTGGACCAAGCTAACAATGTGGATGTTAACAGCCATGTAGATGGGTATATCACATAAATACTGGTATACATTTGCCCCCATATATTATGCAATCACACACCCCTGTCTGTCCAGACACATAATAACCACTGGTACAGATGTGACATGGCAACATACTACCCAGTAGTTAGTGACATACATCTGTACAGCATCCCACTGCTTTGTCAGAAATACATGGCTGTTATGGTGATCCAGCAGCAGTACAACTGGCACGTTTCTGGACATAACATCACACTGGGTAAGTACACCAAGCTGCTAGGCATGTAAAAAAGCACTGTGCAGGCTACAGGCAGACTGCCACAACACTGGCCTACATTTCTTATGGGGGAATACACATGCACCTGCATATATAGCAGGCTCTACAGGCATGTCACAGCACAGAGTAACAGACACCTGTGTGAAAGTGCATAACCACAACCAATGTGAACACAGCCACACCCACATATGGTAAGCTAGCTTAATATTACAGTATATGGACTATCTGATCAATACCACCCTCACATGTGCCACTCACTCACTAACCCTACATATACTGGGCCACTACACAGTGTGTTCTGATGCCTGTCTGTGGTATGGGACATGTGTGTGTTTGGCCCTACAAACATGTAAGCCGATAGGATAACATACACTGGAGCAGCATGTAACTTCGGATAGAACAGGACCAAGAACAATGACATCTACCATAGTCTGTACACAAGCCAAGGTACATCTTCACAATAGACACACTGACGACAATTACCATAAGTACACAGACCTCATTTCTGTACATACAACCAAAGAATGCCCAGGTTATGTCCTCAAATATAACCCCTACTATACATAACATGTGTAGCAGTCTGATATCTCACTGACTTGTTATCAGATATGATGTGAATAAATAATGGTGTACAAAACATATGCACCTCTTACTGCATGACATATGTATAAGCACAGGGCCAATATTGACATGTTGCTGTGATAACCTCATACATTTACTGTTGTAACAGGGTTTGTTGTGACATATGTCCTATGAGGGATATGAAGTTAGTAACTCTCATGGCTGTCACCATGTACTGACTGCAATCCTCAGACTATGTTTCTGCAATTCTCAGATGGGTGCTCTGTGAGTAACACAAGAAACAAAAGGCACTACACACTGCCCAGTCTGCAGATGACCCTACAGACAGGGGTTTCCTTAAAAAAAATAGTACTGTCATGACAGGTATTAAAACATGTAGCCCAGCCATATCCACATACACCCTGTTAAACCAACATTACTCCAAATGCAGAATAGCAACTCTTGCATTCTGTAGTCATGTCAGGCACATTCCCCCTCCTGTGTGTTGGCCTGTTTCCACAGTGTATGTTGTTAGAGGTAAATCCCCAATCCATCTGTGATGCTGTTTGCCAAACACCAGCTCTAGGTCCTGCTCACAGTGAATGAAAAGGCCCAACACCAATATGATATTCCTAGATATTTGAGTGTGTTTCCTTGCAATTGGCTATGGGAATGTTACCACAGCTGTTCCACATGCATTCAGCTAGAGGAGGGCTCCAATTCATGCAGAGGCCATCAGCTGATCATGAGCATCACTTACAAAACACATGCTGCTGCCTAAGCAAAGTAGGTGTAGTTCTCCAAATCCACCAGACAGGGAGTGTGAGAGGCACACAGAGACAAAGTAAGTCAGGGAAGGGGTGGGAGAGTAAAACCTAAGCATGTTTGTGTCACACACCTACCAGTACAGGGTATCAACCCCCTGAATGACTATGTATTGCTATCACATGTCTATGCAGTTATTGCATGCACCACATAGCTTACATGTTGAGGAACTGTCCAAACATATATGTGATGGTGAGTGACATCTGCAACAGTGATATAGTAGCAATACGGTAGGTGTAGTACATGTGCCTGTCCACATGAACAGGTGTCAGCGTCAACACAGCCACACTCTCTCAGGGACTCACACACATTGACACACTTGGAAGGGTCAGGAATACACTTCCTAACTAGTTAGTTTGCCACAATACAGTACTGTGCAGGTATCACATGCACCACAGGAGTTATCTGGAGGTTGTATGGGCAAAGGGTATGTGAAGTTGTCTGATATCAGACAGCATGCTTCAGTATGCCAATGGAGGTTGTAGTGAGTGTGAATTTGGTCAAAAGCACCATACACTACACACACAGAAATAGGGTACCAATACTGACATGCATGCATGCATTGCTTCACGGGTGTGTAGAGGTTGACTGTGCCAGAAGGCTATACAAGGCTAGGTAAAGGGTATACCTTGGCATCAGGCTACATGACAATGGTCTGCAGTGTGGCTCAGGGGTGTAGTGTCTGGATTTGACCACACAGGTGGGTATTGTATTCATCATCCAGTCACCTGGGTAACTACTGTGTGTGGCCATTGCTGTGCATTGCTTGCCATGCATGTGTTCTTTAGTCCATAACATGGATGCTGTCTGGGATATGCACATGCCCCACATGCATGTACAGTGACATGTGGAACTCTATCTAGGGTGTCTGGCCCATGTTGTGTACACAGATTGTTATTATCAGATCTGCTTGTCCTAGCCTCATGTGCTGGGAACAGGTAATGGACAGCAGGTTGACCCTGCAACCACATTGATAGCATGATACAGGTATTCCCTGGTGTCGGTGGCATCTGTCCATAAAGGGCTTGTGTATAAGGCATAGTAATTCCTTTGTGGGTCACATTTGATGGCACCACAGGTGTTTCAGGCATCCAATGGGGAACATAGTGAAGGCACACTGTTTGCATGTACGTGTGTATTGTACTGATGGACAGAGTGCATGTACGTGTGCATTGTACTGATGGACAGAGTGACATGCCCTCTGTAGTCCACTGCAATCACACCATGCTTACTATTTGTGGGCAAAATGCAGTGTACTACCAACATAGCGGTTGTTGCCTAGGCAAGTGTGTTTGTGTATGAGTCATGGGTTGAGAGTGTTCTCTGTGTAATGCTGGGGTTGCTAACTTTGTTCACCAGGCCTTGATGTCACATGTAGGGATATAGATTTCCACCCCAGCCTCTCGGCTATTTCACATCGGTTATCTTTGTAAGGGGGACATTGTGACATATATTAGGGCCATCATATAAGAAATTTGCAAAACCCACTCCACAATGAGTACAGTTGTTACACACTCACTGCTACCTCTACACAGGATACGAATGACAAACACAGGCATACACACTTGCCATGTCTAGGATTAGAACTCCTACCTAACTAGTTTATTACACTACAGCATTATGCAGTTATAGGATGTGCCACAGGAATTAGTAGAGTATTCTTTCCCCAAAGGTGTATTTCACAGTGAATGATATCAGCAGGCTTGCCAAAGTAGGGTATTTGAATTGCAGTGAGTGTGACTAGCCTAAAAAGCATTGCTCCCTACACAGACGGTGACACACACACACACACACACACACACACACACACACACACACACACACACACACACACACACACACACACACACACACACACACACACACACACACACAGTTGCCATGTCTGGGATTAAAACTCCTACCTAACTAGTTTGTCACACTACAGCATTACACAGTTATAGGACGCACCATGGAGCTTACTGAGCTCCTTCTTTCCCAAAGGTGTATTTCACTGTGAATGACATCAGCAAGCTTGCAACAGTAGGGCATTTGAATTGTAGTGAGTGTGACTAGCCTAAAAAGCATTGTTCGCTACACAGACAAAAAAACACACACACAAATACCCACACTTACCACGTGTGGGAATAGAACCCATACCAAAGTACTTTATCACACTACAACATTACACTGTTACAGGATGTACCACAGAGATTAGTGGGCTACTTGTTTCCCAAAGGTGTATTTCACAGTGAATGACATCAGCAGCTTTGCCAAAGTAGGGCATTTGAATTGTAGTGAATGTCACTAGCCTAAAATGCATTGCTTCTACAAAGACAGAGACACACACAGTTGCCATGGCTGGGATTAGAACTCCTAACTAACTATTTTGTCACACTACAGCATTACACAGTTATAGGATGTGTTATGTAGATTACCAGCCTACTCCTCTCCCAAAGGTGTATTTTACAGTGAATGACATCAGCAGGCTTGCCAGAGTAGGGCATTTGAATTGCAGTGAGTGTGACTAGCCTAAAAAGCATTGCTCCCTACACAGACAGAGACACACACACACACACACACACCCACACAGTTGCCATGTCTCGGATTAGAACTCCTACTTAGCTAGTTTGTCACACAACAGCATTAAGCAGTTATAGGACGTGCCACAGAGATTACTGGACTATTCCTTTCTCAAATGTGTGTTTCACAGTGAATAACATCTGCAGACTTGCCAAAGTAGGGCATTTGAATTGGAGTGAGTGTGACTAGCCTAAAAAGCATTGCTCCTTACACAGACAAAGAAACCCACACCAACATCCACACTTGCCATACATGGGAATAGAACCCCTACCAAAGTATTAATTCACACTACAGCATTATGTTGTTATAGGACACACCAGGGAGATTACTGGGCTACTTTTTTCCCAAAGGTGTATATCACAGTGAATTACATCAGCAGGCTTGCCAAAGTAGGGCATTTGAATTGTAGTGAGTGACTAGCCTAAAATGCATTGCTCCCTACACAGACAGAGACACACACAAACACACACACACACACAGTTGCCATGTTTAGGATTAGAATTCCTACCTAACTAGTTTGTCACACTACAGCATTGCACAGTTATAGGACGCGCCATGGAGATTTCTTGGCTACTCTTTTCCCAAAGGTGTATTTCACATTGAATGACATAAGCAGGCTTGCCAAAGTAGGGTATTTGAATTGTAGTGAGTGTGACAAGCCTAAAAAGCATTGCTCTCTTCCCAGACAAAAAAAACACACACACAAACATCCACACTTGCCATGTGTGGGAATAGAACCCCTACCAAAGTACTTTATCACACTACAGCATGACGCTGTTATAGGATGCACCACAGAGATCACTGGGCTACTTTTTTTTCAAAGGTGTATTTCACAATGAATGACATCAGCAGGCTTGCCAAAGTAGGGCATTGGAATTGTAGTGAGTGTGACTAGCCTAAAAAGTATTGCCCTCTACACAGACAGAGACACACACACAGTTGCTATGTTTAGGATTAGAACACCTACCTAACTCGTTTATCACACTACAGCATTACGCAGTCACAGGAAGTGCCACAGAGATTACTGGGCTACTTCTTATAGTCTTCAAATATTTTTTTTTTCCTTTTCCAATCAAACCTTTAGCTTCTAAAAATACATACTTTTGTTGCTGGAGCAAGTCTATGTACAGACACAGGGCAAATGTTTATGTAGGTGTAGTTTGCCAGTATTAATAGGTCATTAATCTGGAAGGCACACTTTTTACTTATGACTATCATACACTTTAGCTCAGACAGCATCTAATGAGGTTCACTGCTGTATAAAGTTTACCATTTCTGAGTGGTTTCCATATGCACTGATACCTGTTTTCTTTTACTTTTATGTCTCAACAAAGCTTAGACAGACAGACAGACAGACACACACACACACACACACACACACACACACACACACACACACACACACACATACACACACACACACACACACACACACACACACACACACACACACACACACACACACACACACACATATACACACACAAACACATATACACACACACACACAAACACAGTTTTCAATAATACCATATTTAAGGACAAGTGATGGTGGTACTTTATTATACTGGAACCAGTTTGCTTTTCTCTGTCATTAGAACTGTTTGAGAGTACTGGTTTCTTGCTGTTTTTCTTATGTTATTACAGAAGAAAATCTAATTAAGCAAATTTGCATCTCCACTTTTTGGAGCTATTTTTTCTTGCCTGACTTTAATTGGAATGTGTGACTTGTTATCCATGTACACAGGAATTCTGTTAACTTATTTACATCACAACTTGCTGGAAATGGAAATATTCCAACTTATCAGTTAAAATAGGAGTGATGTTGTCAATATTTTGGCTGTACTACAAATGCTCGAGTGCTGTATTTTCATGACGCATTTGTTCATTGCCACTTGCCTGAATGGACAAGCTCTCAAACACCCACTAAGATGATCTCCAGTGACTACTTTACTCACAATACTTTACATAATAAATCTGTATAGCCTTACATAAACCTAGCACTAACTCTAAAGCTCCCTTCCTGTTCCCTAAACATAAACCCCCCTGCTGCTACCTGTCCGTAAGCCACCCCTTTTTGCTCCCTAACCATATGACTCCCTTCTCAATCCCTATCCCTAAAAAACCTCCCTGCTCCCTAACCCTAAGACCCTTTTGCACTCCTTAACTCTGAGATTCCCTTTCTAGTGCATAACCCTAAAATCCCCCTCTCAGTTCTTAAGCCAAAACTCCCTTCCTGACCACTGCCATAATTGACACTCCCATCCCCTGCCACTCCCTTACTTAGCTGCTGTACTTAACTTGCCTTGCTCAGACTCAAATAATGCATTCAGGTGAGCTGCATGTGAAGTTATGTTCAACTTTATTTGTAAGCAGCAGCCTACCAAAGCTACAAGAAGGTCAACTAACTAGCTTTGAGACAGTCAGTTTCAAGTGCTCAGTGCTTTTAATTGCATATTAAAACTAGGAAAGAGACCACAGCTGTGTCTCTTGTGAGTCACACAGAAAATCTCAAATGTCTTTCTAGTTGCCTGCCCCTTACGTTAATCTGACCACATATCACCTTCTCTCTCGCCTTTCATTGGGTGTTGTAAGTCAGCACAAAATTATCATTTTGTGAAAACACTCTCCTTCAACTCTTTAGATTTATTGGTCATCCCACTGTATTCCACAGAACCAGAATACAAAGTGCCCACCCCCTTTCAGTTTATCTTTCTCTTTTAAAATTAGTGGCTCTCCACTATGACAGCTAAAGCTTAAGTTGCCATCTCTTTCATATCTAACTGCTTAGTGCACACTGCAGTGCTTAGGATATTAACCATCTTTTTACATCTTATCTTAAAATCTGTAACATCTATTGCAAGACCATCAATCACTGGAAAGACCACATTTTGCCTTTCAGTAGCCATCTTGGGATTACTGCTACTGTTTTCTTCTGGTGAGAGAAGGAGTGGAGTGACTTTATTTCCTGGAGACTTCTGATCACCAGAAAGCCTAATAATGGCTTCATAGGTGACAGCTTGGAATTTGTGCTTATATTCTGCTCCAAGTGAGAGAAGGAGCAGACTGCATTGATTCCTGACTGTTTCTGGTTGGGTAGTGAGTGTCTGTGCTTGACATTCCTGATTGGTGTAGCTGCTATTCAAGTCATCTACCAGGAAAAGGCTACAACAGGCCTACAGATCCTTGCAAAATCTGGGACAAGACTGTGGGTCACCAAACAGGCTGTGGCCTGCATCGCATCTTGGGATTGGTGCTATTGTTTTGCTTCTGGTGAGAGAAGATGCAAAGGTGCATTTACTACCAGCAGAGTGAAGCTGTGGTGAGATCAGCACTAGTACTAGCCAGGCAGTAGCTATTCACGATTCCCCCATTTTCATAATTCCTGTCAAGCTAATTCTTTGTTTTCAGTAACTGCTGCTTGATGTGTTTCTAAATTCAGAATATCTGTCTAAATACTTCATCCATAAATTTTCAGGGTCTGCTTATTAGTTTCCTCTCAAGTGTTTGGCAGTGCCCTTTATAAATACATGCATCTTGAGTGACATTTTTCCTGTAAAAGCACAACTGAAATGTCAACAATGCCTAGTTGCACACAGCACAAGCACTGTCCTCAGAGTCACAAATCAGGTACTCAGCATTGCTTTATATTCTCACTCCAACTGTCTAATCAATAAAAAGGGTCTGTTGCCATGGATATGAACTTTCCCACTATCTCCGTTACCAACTTGGTTGATATGGGCACCTTGAAGCAATGTAGAAATTGTCTCATGTTTACTGACAACCAGTTAATTCTCAAACAAACTGATATGGTATGTAAGAGATGTATTTATACAATGTCAGTGGAGGCAATGCTCTCACATAAAAGTACTCCTAATGTCAATAAGGTTATCAGTAGTACACATGCTGCACCCATTGCACACAATTCAAAGCAGACATATAGACCTACATATGCTAAGACACTTAAATGTAACCTTCCTAAACTTCAAAGACCTCCTAGATGAAGTACACATACCAAATAGCTTCAGCAGCCCCAAATGCACTCTTTCAAAACAACACTCACATCAAGACATACAGTCACATGTCATGCATCCTCTACTTCTAAGCCCATAAGGCAAGCCACCACACAATCCAATATTTTGGTCATTGGAGACTCCACTGTGAGACACACTGATGTCCTGCTCAACAGGCTGAGTAAGGAGAAAGTCACTGTCAGTGCTGCTTATCAGGGACTAGGATCCGACACATTGCATATGCTCTCAGGTCATTGAACCACAAGTAGAAGTATGACTCAGTCATAGTCCATGTGGGTTTAAATGACCTGAGACATACGTCCCTAGACTATATATGAAGTGAGACATCATGCAGCTCTTGGAATATGTGTCTCAGGCTGGTATGAGTCTAGCACTGAGCAGCATTTTACCTTGTCCAAGGATGATGCCACAATACGAACAAAAGATGAATGACTAATAATTGTCTTAGTTTCTGGTGTTATTCTAAGGGGGTGCAATATTTGTAAGTGTAGTAGGGGGTGGTCAACAGATCACGCTGCTTTGCCAGGGATGGTCTGCACCTCTCCCTTCTAGGCTTTCGAATATTAGCTAAAACATTGTCTTCTCCCATAGTGCCTATGTTAGGCTATGCCAAACTGAAAGTACTTCTGACATAACAAACCAAAGCCAAAAAAATCTAAAAGTATTATTGCTCAATGCTAGTAGTCTAAACAAAAAAAAAAAACACTCCCTAGAAGTGCTCCTCACCCTAGAGAATGCTGACATCTGTGCAGTCACTGAGACATGGTTTAAAGCTGCAGATAGCACACCGACAGTGAAAGGTTATAATGCCTTCCACACATTTAGACCAGTTACTACACAGACAGGGACTAAAGGAGGAGGTATCTTGATTTACATCAAAAATAAATATACCTCAAGGATGGTTAAACAGGACAATGCACTTCAGCTACTCCATGTTAAAATTACCATAGGCAAAATCCAATACCATTTCTTTTCAAGCTACAGGTCCCCCTCTATGACTCAGAAAACCGATACCATGTATTTAAACTTAATGGAAACACTCACCATCCAACCAAATACCATATCATGGGTGACTTTAATTACCCCACTATTAACTGGAAATCTTATACGACATCAAACATACAGTCACAGTGCTTCCGGTATTTTGTAACCACAAACTCCCTGGACCAGATTGTCAATACACCAACCAAGGGTGCAACCATACTGTATATGGTCCTCACTAATATGGGAAAGTGCTGCACACCCCCTAATGTAATGTCTTCTCTGGTAAGGTCAGACAAAAACATGGTCTCCTTTAATGTAATAATAAAACCTGGACCCCAGCTGACCCTGGAATATTCAGGAACTATTCTAAGGTTAACTTCCTGCTATTAGGTGATAACCTGGCAAAATATGATGCCCCCATAAACCCTGAGAATACTGCTGCCTATGCAGAACTGTTCACAAAAATCCTACACAAGCATGTTAATAACTGCATAGAGGCAGCTGTACCCACCAGGAAAAAGTACAGAACTAACTCAAAAAACAAACCACCCTGGTGGAATCACAAAATCAATAGGCTGTATAACAGAAGGAAGAAAATCATGGCAAAAATTAGGAGGTGCAGCAACAAGCAGTATAAATGCACTCTCAAACTAAACAAACAAGTCAGAGGACAAATAAAGTCTACCAAAGCCAAATTTGAGGTTAATTTGAGGCCAATGACAACCACAAGGCATTCTTTAGCTATGTCCTCAACCTCAAGGGCAATACACAATTGTGAGAAGAGCTCATTTTAAATGGAGACACCTATATTGAGCCAGAAGATAGAGCAAATCTACTGTCCAACAAATTCAGCTCCAACTTTATCCCTCTCTCCCCCTCAACCCTCCCTCAGGAAATACCATCAAATATAACTCCCCCTACTATCACTACAGAGCAGGTCCTTAACACTCTCTCTAAGGCCAAAAGCACTGCATTAATGGGCCCAGATAATATGCCAGGATGCAACTTTTTTTTAAATTTATCCAAGTCTTTTGGGTTTCTAACACTATGACAGGAATGGACCATATTTCTAGGTCAAAGTATGAATGAAGTTCATGAAATTAGTGTTATTTCAATCTTTGATGTTAACCAGAAGTGTTATTTGCAGTATCTGCAATGTGCCCAGTAATGGCTCTTGCAATTCATATGGAGTTACATGTATCTGTAACATATCTAAGTATGATTGTAAATTCCTCTTTTTAAGACCCGTTGCTCCTACTACTACTGGAACTGTCTGGATATCCTTCTTTTACATTGCCTTATTTCTGCCTGCAAATCCTGATATTGTATGACTTTGTGTCTCTCTGTACATAAGACACTGTAGTCACTGGGTGTAGCAATTTCAATGATAAATGCTACTTTTGTCTTCCTTTCATGGACTACTATATCTGGTTTTCTTGCATCAAGATTTTGAACTGTCAGTAATGAATGATCCCACGTGATATAAACTTCATAATTTTCTATAATGCTTTGTGGCTCATGTTTCCCGTGTTTTTCAGCTACTTCAGTACCATAATGTTTGCACAATCCCCGATGCAACAGTCTTGCCACATTATTATACTTTTCAGTATACAGTCCTTCTACCATTAGTATATCACAACCAGCAACAAGACATGCTACTGTTTCCAATTCTGTTTTATAAAACCTACATTTGTCTGTTTCTCCCATATGTTCAATGGACTTTGTAAACTAACATATAAGTAGTCCACTATCCTGAGGCACCAATATCTTTTGGTTTAAATTCACCTCTCCTTAACTATTCCTGTATTTTTTCTGATCAACATAGGTTCATAGGTTCATACTAGGCTATCTGCCCTAGGGCATTTATAAGCCTAGCCAGAATGTGTTTGGCTTTCGCTACCCATTTTAAATTTATTTTGCTATGCCCTTTTTCGAGGTTAGTATACTGTGCCTCTGTCTAACAGTGACACAGAAGTGATACCTGGGGTAAACCTACGATCTCCCATCCACTCATCAAGATTCCTCTTGAAGACAGTCAATGAGGGACTCTGCCTAACCTGGACTGGGATTTTATTCCAGAGGGAAGGGAGCCTCTGGGTTATGAATCTGTCCCTCCAGCATGTCCTATTTATTTCAGTGCTGAGGTTCAAGTCTCTCGAGCGAGTAGCTCGATGGGATTTGGATTTTCTGATTCCGGGTTGGACATGGCTTTATACGTCAGGCACAGATCGCCTCTGAACAGGCGGTATGCCACTGAGTAGAGCTGGAGTTTCTTTAACCGGGCAGCATATGGCATCTGTTTGAGCCCTTTGATCCTCTTGGTGAGGTACTTTTGGGGTCTTTCGAGTTGTTACAGGTGTCTGGTAAGGTACATACCAAAAGGGGCATTGTACTCAATTATGGGCCTGATGAGGGATGAGTAAAGAGGCACCATGACCTCCACTGATCTAGATGTGAATCCCTTCATGATTAGGTGGGCTATATAAAATGTTTTTCTAACCACTTTGGTCACGTGGTTGTCAAATGAGAGATTGCTATCAACTTGGGTCCCCAGGTCCCTAATTACTTCTTCTGTACTTAATGGATTACCACCTATGTGGTAATTTGTGGGCACTTTGTTTTTGCCAAAGGGGATGACTATACACATTTTGGCATTTAGCTTGAGGCCATGGCTCTGGCACTAGTTGTCTGTTTCTATGAGGCCCTTTTGGAGGATGCTTGTGTCGGCTGGAGAGTCGATTATGGCACCCAGTTTGCAGTCATCTGCGAACTTGGTCAGCCATAGTCCTTCTGTGTTGGCCTGTACCTCCGAGAAATATATACCGAACAAGAGAGGTCCCAGGACTGAGCCTTGTGGGACACCACTTGTAACTGGTTTGGAGTCTGACATGGCTCCAGCAATTCTAACCATGTGGGTTCTGTCCTTGAGCCAGTTTGCAATCCATCTAGTGACATAGGGGTTTATATTTAAGCTGGTGAGCTTATCTATAATGCCTGAGTGGGGTATTGTATCGAAGGCTTTTGCGAGGTCCAGGTAGGCTGTGTGGACCACCTTCCCCTCGTCAATGGCCTTGGTGACTGTTTCAAAGAAATCAACCAGGTTTAAGAGGCAGGATCTGCCCTTAACAAAGCCGAACTGGGTAGGATCCAGTGTCTGTAGGTCCCCAATTGAGGTTGTTCCATGAGTTTTCTATACTTGCAACTATACTTATGCATTTTCCACATCTCTTGCCTTCTCATCTGATCCTTCACCTTATATTCTTTCTTTTCTTTTTTGGCAAATTAATTTGCTGCCTGATTTTTATCTACAAATGTAAATAAAATAAATAAATACATACAATACTTCTGGTTTGATTTCCATTTCCATTTGATGCCAATATGCTTCTGCTAAACTAAGCAGGAAAGTCATCTCAGACTTATTCTCCTTGTGTTTCAAAACTTTCACTATGTTTGGGCCTTGTGAGGTCAGCAGATATGTATGCAGTTCCAAGATTTAAAGATCTATACATGTAATCAATTTCAAGGAGGCCCATACCTCCTTCAGAATGGGGAATATATAATCTTGGTATGCACTGATCTTTATAAATCAGATGATGAGCATGAAGCATCCTTCTTGTTTTCCTGTCCAACCTAGCCAACATCTTTTGAGGCCAGTCCATCACTCCAAAACTGTAAGTTAGGTCAGGAAGAGCAAACTGGTATATAGCTTGGACTTTGTTCCCAGATGTAAACTCTGTTTTCAGTATTAATTCTAGTCTTCTAAAATATTCCTTACTAAGTTTTATTTACATCTGTTCATGTCTTATTGCTGACCCTTCATTAATTCCCAAATATTTATACACTGCCTCTTGCTCAGATTCATTTATATCAATTCCTCTCCCAAACTGATGTTTTCTTGGTGCTGTAGCTTTCCTGCTTTAAAGTTGGCTTTTGCACATTTAGCAAGACCAAATTATATTCTTATATGCTCTGATAAAGTTTTGACCACTTGCAGTTGTGCTTTCAGTTCCTCATTGGATGAACTATACAAGTGTAAATCAGCTATAAAAAAGTTGAGAAATCTTTAGACTTTGTTGTTTTCTGGGAGGCACATGCCAAAAGGATGTCTTTTATATAGCATGAAACATGACCTGTTAGGCCCTCTGGAATTACTATGTAAGTGTAGTCTCCAAATTGGCTTTGTGCCTCATGAATGGAGAACAGCAACAGTCATCCCTCTTGCACAAAGATGCATCATCTACTGATCCTGGAAAACACAGACCCATACGTCTCTCTAGTCTTATATGCAAAGCTATGGAAATAATTATCATAAAAATCATCAATAATGTTATTGTAAATTTCCAGACACAGACCCAACCCAGTCTGGTTTCATCAAGGGAAGGTTATGCCTACTCAACTTGGTGGACTTCTTTGAGAAGGTCATCAAAGCAATGGATGAGGACAAAATGGTTCAAATTGCCTGCCTTGATGTGACCAAGGCATTTGACAAATACCCCACTCAGGCTTTGTTGACAAACTCAAGAGGTTAGGTACAAACCTATATGTCACCCGGTGGATAGCCATCTGGCTCAAAGACAGGACCTAGGATGGGAATGAGTGACTCATGATGACTCAGCCTTCATGTGGGAGGGAGAGATGGTCATATTTGTTCATTTTCCGCATGCAAGATGTGGTCTGCATGCTGGACATTTACTGAACATGTGCTTGGCATCCAAAACTGGTAATGGAGCTCTCAAGGGTAATGTGTGTGTGTGTGGGGGGGGGGCACACCCATGTCAGGAGGAGGACATGGGGTGCTGAAGTGTAATGAGATACACTAGAGAGTCACTTGCAGGTGGTAATCAGGGCTTACTAGAAATGGTATAATGCAAGGCTAGGGGTGCTGTGTAGTTCCCCCCACCTAGAGACAGACAAATGAGGACACAATAGTATCTCACACTGGGGTGTTAGCCAAATCTATCCAGTCCAAGGGATGAGGGCATCTACTTTTAATGGAAGAAATATGGATGATGAAGCTGAGGTAGAGGCAGAAAGCAACCAAATGGTTGTCTGGATGGTTGTCCTTCCACACAACTTTCACATGCACAGTGAAACACGTATGCTTATATCCACTTAGGGTCATGAGGAGTCAAAAAATACAGGGGCAAAGATAAAAAATGCAGTTATAGTTACTTCAATGATCCTGTTGCAATACCACATCTTTTTTGGAGATGAATAGGGTTTAAGTTTCATTCATGGATACCCACAGCATAAGTAAGAACACATGCAAACAGGAGCTAGTGAATAAGCAACCATAATGTTTACTAATATGGCAGCAATTACTTAAGCTAGGGCACTTGTATGATAAAGTAAAAACATCATGCAGTATATGTTACATCATCTCTTTTAGTATTTCTTCATTTGTCTACTCACCTCGCTATTTTCTGTATTTCCTGTCCATTCTGTTACCCTGTATTCTCTATACTTTGTGACAGTCATACAAAGAATTCATAAAAATATCTTTGCCTGCTTCCTTGCATTCCTAAACATTTTTTTCTTTTATTTATACCATTTGCTACACTTTTTTTGATTGTTCCCCTTGCAAAGCCTATCTTCATCTTTCCTTTAGCTCCAATATTTTATTTTCATGTATTCATTCTAAAACACATCTTTTTGGTCTTTTCTTATATACCAAATCAGACAGGCATGCACCATGGACTTGTAGCAAGCCCTCACATAAGACTGTGTCTCTGCTTGTAAACATGCAAAATGCATTTCTTTCTGAGCTACATTGCTTTAAATGTTCAACAGGAAAGCACATAGCAAAGCATTACAGAACTAATGGTAACAGTGTTGTAACTGTTAAAAACTAGACATCCTAGCCCACAGGCTGGTAATCAGTGTGTATCTGAAAATCTGCATATAGATATATATCTTTTGTGTGACAATGCTGTTTTTTTTTCACTAGCTACAAGAACTGTTAAAACTGCTTTTTGTCACTGTATTCTAGCCAAACTCGTTAAATGCACTGTTTTAAAGGAAGAATGAGATACACAGTTTATTAGACTCAGAAACTATATAATTAAACCACAAACTATGTGTAAACACAACAGGTTGGTAAAAAGAGATTTGAAATAATCTGTTTACATTTAGGATAAAAGAGAAGTTCCCTGTAACTCAAACAGAAATTCAAATCTCTTAGTTAAAATGCTCTACCCAATAGCTTTAGTAATTAACTTAACTCATGCTTCAAAGAATGTTGGAAAATAATAGTGTGTGTGTGTGTGTGGGGGGGGGGGGGTGGACTACCAAATATGCTGCCAGAGGTGCATAGATCCAGCCAAGAAATCAGAAGAAAAAAGTGTGGAATTAGAAATTCAAAAGGAACTTGGATATCAGTCTGTGTAGATGCGGTATATACTTTGATACTGACTCCTACCTAAAGACTCCTTTAAGTAAGCTAACAAAATAGGTGAGTACAGAAACAAAACAAAAACATGTAATAGAAGTACACAGCCTAGAGGGTTCAAAGTTGGAGAAAGATTATTTCTGTTAGTATGTACATATGAGAAAACAATCCCCCGGATTTACTAATCTTCCATGCAGGACTAGCTTAGTCCTGCATGGAAGCGACCATTTAAGAGCAGGACATCAGCACGCCATGCATAATAATGAGGCACGTTGCCTGAGCTCCTAATCTTACATGGAGTGTGTAACAGTGCAGGGGGCTTGTCTGAGAGCAGAGCCCTCAGAATATACATGCCCCTGCAATGCAGAACAACAGAAATGGGTAAGAAATGAGCGAGACCACTCATAGGTGTCCGCATATCCCCACTAACAGACCCCATGTGTACAATAGCAACAGTACATATAAATAAAATGAAGAAACCCTTTTATTTATATATTTTTAAAAATTCGATTAAAGCTAACTGTAGGTGCATGGGTATGCCTATCGCTTAGCTACAGTTAATGTAGCTTAAATGGTTGAACAGGATAACAAGGAAGATATATGTAAATGAAGTAGCATAGCAATAGTGTAGTGGGCAGAGCATTCACCTTATAAGCAGGCATTCCCGGTTCGAGTCCCACTGCAGTAGATTCCATTTTCTATGGCAAAGCACATTATGAGTAATATTTATGTTGCATAACCCACTAAATAACATATTTTTATGAACTGGAGTACTGCAGTAAATGCACATGTGAGGTGTCAGTGTAATAATGAATATGGTACTAGTAAGCAGGTTTAAGCACAACTAAGCAGTAGTAAGTATATTTAAGCACTAGTTAGCGGGCATAAGCCCGTTTGTGCAGCAGTAAGCAATGCCTACGCTGGCTAAGTAATTCTAAAGCTGCAACCTTCCCAGAGGTGTATTTCTAGGTGGATGACATCAGCAGCCTTGCCAAAGTGGAGCATTTGAATTGTAGGTATTGTGACTACCCTAAAAAGCATTGCTCCCTACACAGACACACACTTGCCAAGTCTGGGATTAGAACTCCTACTTAACTATTTTATCACACTACAGCAGTACACAGTTATAGGATGTGCTACAGAGTTTACTGGACTACATCAGCAGCCTTGCCAAAGTAGAGCATTTGAATTGTAGGGAGTGTGACTACCCAAAAAAGTCTTGCTCTCTACACAGACACACACACACACACACACACACACACACACACACACACACACACACACACACACACACACACACACACACACACACACACACACACACACAAACTTGCCATGTCTGGGATTGGAACTCCTACCTAACTAGTTTATCACACTACAGCAGTATGCAGTTATGAGATGCTCCCCTGAGATTACTGGGCTACAACTCTCCCAAAGGTGTATTTCACAGTGGATGACCTCAGCAGGCTTGACATATTAGGGTTATGGGCAAGGGAGCCCGCAGGATTTTTTGCAGGGGGGTGCAAACCCAAGCCCCGCCCACACTGCCCCACCCCTATGCTGCCCCGCCCACTCAACCCCCCGCCCACGCAGCCATTCCAGTGTCCCATTACTTGGCTATTTCTCCCCATTTTATAGATATTGTTCAAATCTCTGTGTGCATACTTGTTTTATGCTTTACTTCTACAATGACTACAGATATCTGGATTTCATTTACAACTTTTATTTCAAATTTTATAGCACAAACACTGACAGACATTTACTAAACCTAAACAAAGCAATAGTCTTACAATGAAAACAGACAGCATTAAAACTACTCTACCTTTGAAACCCACATTCACTGAAACAGCATCGAAACCCACATTTCATGAACATGCATCTGGCCAGTGGCAGGGTAAGTTTACCTTTGGCCCGTTTCCAAATCATAGGCTCCTTGCACACATTTTTAGAAACATGCAAGAGTTCTTCGATTCACCTTCCTGACTATTATACTACATAATAATTGAATTATATTCCTTGTATAACACAGCACCACTTGTTAGAGTGTGTTTTAAATTTATAGTTCTGAGCATCTTTCCTTTAAGCAATGAAACAAATCATATGAACCAATAATGACAGCCTGCCCAATTCAGAACATTTCAACCATAAAGGAACACTCAAACTTCTGTCATAAAATCCACCAATATCAATCAGTATGCAGAATCTCTGCAGAAGTAAAAGTCATCTGAATAATTCCACATTAAAGAGATCTGAAACCAATGAAGAGGTTGTTGCTAGAAAAAACTTTATATTTCAGTGTTTCATTTACAAATTCAGTGCCTGTTGCCCTTGAAGAATAAATTGCATGTGCTACATTAAAATAAATAGTAAGTTGATATATTGCAATAGGGAATGGGTGGCAGGCTGAAAAGCAGGTTCATAGTTATTAGGTGTCTCATCCAAAGGAGGACATACTAAGAACTGCAGTACCATACCCCTTAAAATACAAATGTACATGCTGTATGAATAGAACCTACAGCCCTTTGCATCAAGATGCATGTATGCTACCTGCTGTGCTAACACTGCTTTAAAATTCTATACCACAATAATGATACCATTTGCTAAACAAAACAGTTGCACATAAATTCCACCTGTTAGAGCTAACTAGGGCATTTCTCTGTCACACACACACCTCAACTCTAGTGCAAGAAATACATAAATAGATTGATTTTTCAAAGTTACAACAACTGTAAACTCTGTGACCATGGTGTGCATTTGTTTTGACAGAAAGGTATAAGGAACTCATGGCTATGTATATAGTTGAATCTCTCTGTACTGAAGTACTCCCTACCACGATTCTGCTTTAATAGTGTGTTTGCATTCAGAAACGTGTTACAACAACTGTAAACTCTGTGTGACCATGGTGTGTGTGTGTTTTTGACAGAAAGGGCTATGTATATAGTTGAATCTCTCTGTACTGAAGTACTCCCTACCATGATGCTGCTTAATTAGTGTGTTTGCATTCAGAAACTTACAGTTTTTATACTGAATTTTTATAGCTACATGAATTAGAAAATAACCAATTTCCTTTTCAGAGCCTAAGCTAAAAAGTTCACTCCTTACAAGCACTGCTTCCCCTGGAAAACATATATATATATATATATATGCATCAGAGACCTAGTTCAAGACAGATGACAGCACTCCTTTAATGCAGGATTTCAATACCTGCCACAAGTTCAGGCCTATCACCCGAGATGAAAAGGTGGTGGTGTCTACATATTCTTAAACAACATTTCATCTCCAGACTTGCTATGTGAGATAATGACGTGGAATTCCTCTGCATCCAGCTTAGCATTAACAAAACTCCTAACTGTGTCATACCTAACTATAGGTCCCCTCTATGTACCCCATCAGTCCATATCTCCTACCTAACTAATATGGTGTCCCTATGCATTAAGCCAACACCATTATTCTAGGAGACTTCAATCACATTTTCTTCCAAAATTGCCATTTTGAGGAAGGATTATTAGGGAGAGCAACATTTTGAGCCAAAATTGGGGACAATGGAGAGGTTTGGATATTCCTAATTCTACAAAGCGATTTGCACATACCTCTCAACCTCTTAATGCAGGAAATCTGGACAAGGCTAAATATATTGGGGGAACATACAAACACTACTAAAATTGCTCTTGTATAAACTTGACAGTTGATAGAATAACAGGTCTTGCATTAGCATGCATTTTTCTGAAGGTTATGACGTCTGAAACTCAAATGTCTGTCATTTAGTGACTTCATTGTATGAGAAACAAACCAAAAATAAGAAGCAAATATCTATTCATTCTGCAAAGATATGGACAACTGAGAGGTATAGTTCAACCAGGGCTGTCTGCGTTTGCTCCAGTGTCACATAGTCCCAACACATCAGCGAACCAAACACATAAATACACAAAAACATACTCGGAGGCTCTAAATAAAAATCTACCTAAGCAACAGAGACCTCCAAAGCAGACATCCAAGCAAACGCTACCTCAAAACAAAACATGCACAACACATAGCCCACAAAGTCAGTGTGCCAAGCAGCCACAGCCCTTAAGGCTGAATAACACACCTGATACTCTTGTAATAGGTGACTCTATTGTCAGACACACTGACGTCCCGCTCACCAGGCTGAATAAAGAGAAGGTCAAGGTGAGCTGCCTGTCGGGTGCTAGGATCTGCCACATAACGCAAGCACTCAGGTCACTCCAAAGCAAATACAAATATGACTCAGTCATTGTACATGCTGGTGTGAATGACCTGAGACGTACCTCCCTGGACTACATGAAAAGAGACATAGAGGAGCTCTATGATCATGTAGCCCAGGCTGGTATGACCCTGACCTTGAGCAGCATCTTACCCTCACCTAGAATGATGCCACAGTACAAAGACAAAATGATCGATTTTAACAATTGGCTAAAATTTTGGTGTCATTCAAAGGGGATCCAGTGTCTGTCAGCCTGGGATGACATGCTCGACAAGCCACGTTGTTTCGCTAGGGATGGCGTGCACCTGTCACGACTGGGCTTTCGGATATTGGCAAAGGCTCTTGCCACCCCATAGTGCCTTTTTAGGCAAGGCTCAAAAGTCAAACCCACCCCCATAGACAGCACAAGGAACAAGAAACTAAGGGTAATGCTGCTAAATGCCAGAAGTCTTAACCTCAAGATGCATGCACTCGAAGCTCTCCTCAGTATGGAGAACATCAATATCTGTGCAGTGACAGAAACCTGGTTCAAGGCTCCAGAGAGCACCCAAGCACTACCAGGCTATACCTCATATCATGCTTTTCGGCCCCAAAACCCAGACCAAACCACAAAAGGAGGGTGAGTTTCCATATTTATCAAGGATATCCACACCTCCAGGTTAGTGGCATTGCATGAAGTATCGGAGACCATCCATGTGCAAATAACAGTGGGCAAGACTGCTTTTCAGTTTATAGCATCCTACAGACCACCCTCTCAAATTCAGGAATCCCACTCGGCTTTCCTGAAAACATTGGAGAACATGAAGATCTCTCCGAACACCATTATATTGGGTGACTTCAACTACCCAAACATTGACTGGAGCACTACTCAAGCCCCAGCACCTTAGCCCAAAGGTTCCTGGAAATTATAAACTCAAATGCTATGGAACAACTAGTCACCACTCCCACAAGAGGGACAACATACTAGACCTGATCATTACCAACATGGGGAATCTATGCTCCACACCAGAAGTATATCCCTCATTGGTAAGATCAGACCATAAATTAATTTCACTGGATGTCCACATCCCGACCCCACCCCAGCCCAGAAAACCACAGTGAAAAACTTCTCAAAAGCGAACTTCTCACTTCTCAAAACCGAAGTGGAATCCTTCAAGGCCCCAGGGCCAGTGGAAACTATGGCCCAAACTGCAGAATCCTATATAAACGCATTCTACGGACATCTCCAGGAATGCATGGATCATGCTATCCCAAACAAAACCAAGACCCAATCATCCAAAGGCAGGCGTCCAGTCTGGTGGACCCCTGCCATAAATAAACTGTACAACAGAAGGAGGAAGCTACTATATGATAGAGCAAAATCCCTAATAGGGGAGGCATCTCTGATCAGTACTAGCAAAAAATTACGATCCCTCATAAAATCCTCCAAGGACAGCTTCGAGAGAAAAATTGCACAGGACACCAAAGACAATCATAAGGGTTTTTTCAGTTATGTTAGAAACCTGGGATGCAACTCCCAGACTTGTTCTGAGTTGATTCTAAACGACAAAAAATACACTGAACCCACAGACATTGCCAATATCCTGGCAGACAGGTTCAGTGTAAACTTCTCCACCCCGTCCCCCCCAAAAGAGCAAGTATCTATCCCAGCAGAGGGCTGCCTCCCAAACATCTCTGATACTCAGGTGAAGGCTGCCCTCTCCAAAGCAAAAAACACTGCTTTCATGGGACCAGATGGTGTCCCAGGTTGCGTCCTACATGAACTCCAAGAGGAACTAATCCCTCAAATAAAACAGCTATACAATATCAGCCTCACTACAGGATATGTGCCCACAGAACAGCAACAGTGGTCCCACTCCACAAAGGTGGAGCCTCTACGGACCTTGGAAACTATTGCCCCATAAGCCTGACTAGCTTAGTCTGCAAGGCTATGGAGAGGATCATCATGGAGCTCATAAACAAAGACATTGGGGACCTACAGACACTAGATCCTACCCAGTTCGGCTTTGTCAAGGGCAGATCCTGCCTTTTGAACCTGGTTGACTTCTTTGAAACAGTCACCAAAGCCATAGATGAAGGGAAGGTAGTCCACACAGCCTATCTTGACCTTGCAAAGGCATTTGACACAATACCCCACTCGGGCATCATAGATAAGCTATCCAGCTTAAATATAAACCCCTATGTCACAAGATGGGTCACAAACTGTCTCAAAGACAGAACCCATAGAGTGAGAGTTTCTGGAGCCATGTCAGACTCGAAACCGGTCACAAGTGGCGTCCCACAGGGTTCTGTCCTGGGACCACTCTTGTTCGGTATATACTTTTCCGAGGTACAGGCAAATGTAGGAGGACTATGGCTCACCAAGTTCGCAGACGACTGCAAACTGGGTGCCATAATCAACTCTCCAGCTGACACTAACATCCTTCAAAAGGGTCTCACAGAGACAGATAACTGGTGCCAGCGCCATGGTTTAAAGCTAAATGCCAAAAAATGTATAGTCATACCCTTTGGCAAAAACAATGTGCCCACAAATTACCAGACAGGCAGAAACCCATTAAGTACAGAGAAAGTTATTAGGGACCTGGGGACCCAAGTTGATAGCAATCTGTCCTTTGAAAACCACATTGCCAAAGTGGTTAGAAAGACCTTCTACATAGCCCACCTCATCACGAAGGGTTTCACATCTAGATCAAGAGAGGTAATCGTGCCCCTTTATTCATCCCTCATCAGGCCCATCATAGAATACAATGCCCCTTTTGGGATGTACCTTACCCGACACCTGCAGCAATTAGAAAGACCCCAAAAGTATCTCACCAAGAGGATCAAGGGTCTCAAACAGATGCCATATGCTGCTCGGTTAAAAAAACTCCAGCTCTACTCAGTTGCATACCGCCTACTGAGGCGATCTATGCCTGACATACAAAGCTATGTCAAATCCAGAATTAATGGACATGCTCCACCTCAGTAAATCTAAATCCCTTAGAGCCACACGCTCGAGGGACTTGAACCTCAGCACAGAAATAAATAGAACTTGCTGGAGGGACAGGTTCATAACCCAGAGGCTCCCTTCGCTCTGGAATAGAATTCCAGTTCATGTGAGGCAGAACACCTCACTGAATCTCTTCAAGAAGAATCTCGATAGGTGGATGGGGGATCGTAGGTTTGTCCCAGGGATTACTCCCGTGTCACTATTAGACAGAGGCACAGTAAACTAAACCTTAAAAAGGGCACAGTATACTCAAATCAAGGGGTGGCATAGGCCATACAGAATCGGGCTAGGCTTATAATTGCCCCAGGGCAGATAGCCTAGTATGAACCTATGAACCTATGCTAACCCCCCCTCACAAAATCATGGTCAAATGGAGCCTCCTCCCTGCAGCCATTCCAATGTCCCATTCCTTGGTTATTTTGCCCCATTTGCCATAAACACTGTAATGTGCATATTGCTTTACTTCTGCAATTATTTAGATTTCATCTGAAAGTTTTATTTTCCATTTTACAGCACAAACTCTAATAAATATATGTTAAACAAAGCAATGCAATCTCACAATGAAAATAGACTTAACATTAAAACTTCTCTGCCCTTGAAACTCACATGCATTGAAACAGCATTGAAACCCACATTCAAAGAAAATACATTTTGCCAGTGGCAGATAAATATTAACTCTGGGCTGTCTTCAAAATCATAGGCCCCTTGAACATAACATACACATGCTCTTTGATACACCTTCCTGACTGTATTACATTACATTCCTTGTACAATAACGTACGGTTGTCAGAGGGCATTTTAAATTTATTGTTTTGAACATTTTTCCGGTAAACAATGAAACAAAAGGCATACACCAATGACAAAACTGCCCAATTCAGAACATTTCCATCATAAAAAGTCTACTCAACCTTCTATAGTCCACCAGTATCAGTAAAAAAATATGCACAATTTCTGAAGTAGTAAAATCCACATTAAAGAAATTTGTAACTAAAAGAGGTTGCTGCTAGCAAACAACTTTATATGTCATTGTTTCATCTACAAATAAAGTGCCTGTTGCCCTTGAAGAATAAATTGCCTTTGTTGCATGCAATAAAAAAATAAGCTAGTAATACTGCAATAGGGAATGGATAGCAAACTGACAACAGGTTCATAGTTACTAGGTATCTTTGCCAAAAAGGACTGCAGCATCCACCCCCTTTACAACACAGTACAGTATCAGCAATGCATCTCCCTACTGTGGGAGTAGAACCCACAGCTTTCAGCATCAAAAGCAAGTACACTATCTGTTGTGCTATTAACAATGCAAGCAGACTAAACATAAGCAGCACTAAACTTTTGCTCCCCTGCAGCTCTCAGCTCCTTATAAAATCTACTCGACACTCAGCTATATCTCTGAACTTTGCAGCACAAGAAATCTGGAAAAAGCCAAAATTTATTGGGGGGGGGACAAAAGGCCAAAAACCAGGAACACATTTTAAACATTGCTTGTATAATGTTGGAAAGTTGCTAGAATAAAATGCTCCGTTACCACCATACATTTCACTGCCACGTCTTGAACCCAGGGGACCCTGTGCAAAACAGTCAGAGCAACATACCACTACGCCAAATCAGCTGTTTTGTGAAAGAACGACTGAAACTTAAATGGCTACCATTTAGTGAATTCAGTTCTTACCATAGCACAGCTGTCAACCTCTTAACACAAAATATCTGAACAAAGCCAATACCGGGTGAATACAGCCCCCAAACATTCAGTGAATTCAGTTCTCACCATAGCTCTCAACCTCTTAGCAAAAAACACCCGGACAAAGCCAGTAATGGGGGAATATAGCCCCAAACATATGCAGTGAATTCAGTTCTTACCATAGTTCTCAACCTTAGCACAAAACCTGGATGAAGCCAATAATGGGGGGGGGGGATACAGTCCCAAAGACAGTGATACATTTCAAATATCCATCTTGTACACTTAGAAAATTGCTAGAATAAAAGCTTTTGTTACCATGCACTTTCTGAAGAATATGAAGTCTGATGATATTCAAATGTGTCATTTTTTTTAACATTTGTTAACCAGGAAAGTCTGACTTGGAGGAAAAAAAAAGCTAATTTTTAGCAGAGGCCCAGGGAGAAACAAACACTCTAGACAACCAAGAATCAAACCAGAGAACACGTAGCTGTCAGGCAACAATGCTACCACTGTTTTTTACAAATGTTGGTGGGTAGGGAATTAAGGCTCTTACCACTTGGCCCCAAGGGACAGGGTTCAAGCCTTATTCTCTACCCACCACCATGTAGCACCTGGGGCATTTCACACACACACAACTTTACTGAGCTTGACATAACAAACAGGAGGCTCTTAACAGTCATAATTGCCTCATACAGTTACTCCACAGCAGAACACAAGCTACTTCAAACCCTTGTTATGTTGCATCTATTTCTCTTTCTATAAGCTTGTATTGTAATAATATCCCTTCTGTATCAAACAAGAATAAGAATCTTATTCAGCTTAAGGTTAAGAGTGCAAGGAATGTAGCCTATTCAATTCCAGCTTATTGCATTTTTGCCCCAGTGTGACAAAAGCTAATCCTGGACTGTTTCCTTTACCTATCTGCAGCTTCTTCTGTTCTGTCACTCTGCTCAAATTTGATACCTACCTACCTTCATTCTTGGTACTTCCTGTACCTTCTTTAAACTTGGTTATATTCACTTAGCTTAACATGATATAAGAACCAAAATCACACAAAATATTTTATTCTTCTTAGGACTGAAAAAGAAAATTCTGTAATGCTGCATGTCAATACATGACCTGATACTCAAAAGGTATTCAAACCAAGCTAGTAAACAAATAAGCTATATTGTTTAGTATTCACCGCACATCTGAGTAGTGCTTACTTCAAAACAGTCCATTATTTTCTAACATGCATATATACTACAAGCAGCAGAGTAGGGCAATGTATTCTGCACTGTAACATAAATAAAACATTAAAAGCTTCAAAAGAAAGTACTACACATTTACAGAAATATCTACAAGCCTTTCATCTTACAATGAAAAGAAATTAGGTTATTTTCCATAACTGAAACAGAAATGTCCTCCTGTTACAACACTGTCCTGTTGATTAAAGTAGTTATTTAAGACAATATGCTGGTCAAATTTTCATATATGTTTTCTCTGAGGCTTTTGAAATGAAGTATATCTAAAATTTAAGATGAGAATGTCACTACAAAACTATGGCTGCTCCTGTAGAAATTTATATGCAGTCTGTTCTTATGCCCTTTTTTCAAATGAAAGAAATACATTTCTTGTTTCTTATTTTCAAAATATGTATACAGTATATGTAATATGGCTTGGCATCGCACTTGATGGAACATCAAATCCAGCAATGATGAAAAGAAAATACTAAAAATCACAGTGCCAAAAACCTACAATAACAAACTCCCAGATTTGCCCCATCAGTACGCATGTTAGTGCTTGTTTTTGGGTCTGGAGCAATATGGAATTTTGGAAGATGATTTTTGCAATAGTGTTGTTTTTTTGGCAATGTAATTTTTTTGTGATTTTTCTTGGTATTGCTGGATTTGAAGCTCTATCTTTCGAGCTTGTGACAGACAGCGAACAATATGAACATATATTTGTGTTTGTGTGTGTGTGTGTGTGCGTGCATGCACAAACAGACACCCACACCCACACACACACACACACACACACACACACACACACTTACTCTGAAAGTGTCCCATCTTCCGCTCGTTTCCTCCCGCTTGCGAATCCGTCCATTTCAGTTCCCGCTCGTGGTCCCATTTTCCGCTTGCGAACCCCAAAACCGTCCGTCCGTGTGAGTTCCCGCTCCCAAAACTTGAAAATATGCACGCGATGATGTCAGCATGCCCGCGACCGTTCTTCTTAAAGAAGAACGCATGATGTCAGCACGGACTTCTTTCTTCTTAAAGAAGAACGTCCAAAAAAAAAAAAAAAAACTTTTTTTTAAAATTATAACATTAGTCAGCCGATTCCAGGGGGGTGCAAGTGCACCACCTTGCACCTGCCTGCGGGCGCCCTTGGTTATGGGGAGGGCATTGTGTGTGCATTGGCCATAACCCATTCATCTAGAGGTTGACATGCCACATATGGGCATAACCAGGGTCATATTGCACAGGTACGTGTATACAGCTGCTAGATGACTACTTCCTTATACAGTCATGTGGCACAGCTAGCACGTGCACCACATAGTCTGTACTGCTGACAGATACTGGTGGCTAGTATCTGGAGTGAGTGACATCTGAACCTCATGTGGTTGTGGACCTTTGGCTGTGTGCTGGGTGGGACAGGCCTGGATGGCTCCTTGTCACAGTCACCTTCTTCCACACATCTATGTACGTCTACCTTTGGCTTATTATAGTGTGTTGTCTTACATATATGTCTGTATTCCTATCCACTGTGTGTGCAAAGCATGAGTGGTGCATACTGAGGAGTGTCTGCACTAACATTTGCGACTGCCAGATATGTCTGGTCCACTGGTGTTTGCAGACATGGCCTTTATGTGTTTAAGTGCGTGAGCATGCCCAATATGACCTTTCAGTATGTTGTTGACTGACAGTGCCTTCATTTCTCTAAGTGTGTGAGCATGCCCAGTATGCTCGTCTGTATTGAATGTGGATCGAGTCCAGGTAGTTTGTACTGCAGTGCTGACCTTTGTGTAGTACACCTACAGGTAGCATGCTGTTTCTGCAGGGTATCCGTCGATCATTTGCAATTGACTGTTACTACATTTCTGCATAGGATGGAGGGGCACACCTGACTATTTCTACATTTCTACACAGGATTGGGGGGCACACCTGACTGTTATTACATTTCTACATAGGGTGGGGGGGCACATCTGACTATTTCTACATTTCTACACAGGATTGGGGGGGCACACCTGACTGTTATTACATTACTACGTAGGCTATGGGGTCACACCTGACTACTTCTACATTTCTACACAGGATTGGGGGGCGCACCTAACTGTTATTACATTACTACATAGTATGGGGGGCACACCTGACACTTGTACACATTTGCTAGGACTGTACTGGTATGTCAGGTATTCCATTTCATTCTGTATTCTTACCTGTCATGCTGACTAGAGGCATACTAGTGTACTACAGATCATAGTTTTGTTTACCCTACATATTAGTGTCTGACGTCCTACCCTTCAGAAGTAACATCCCACTGCCTGACCTGCTGTAGTCTGTCTGTGTAGGCCTTGGGGGGGTACCCATAGGCATCATTCAGAGGCCATAGCATAGGCTCTGTTTGGGTTTGACTACACCTGTCCTGCTGGCTGGGACTGTTGCTGGGTATGTGAACCTCCCTGACTGGCATGTGTGAGTCATATAGACACACCTGTCTCCCAGCACATTTTCTGCAGTGGGTTTTGTCACTCTGTGCAGTACTGGCTGCTATAGTGACTCCAGTATGTGTTACAGATGTCATGGTGCCACTATGGGTGTCTACTTTCTGCTGCCATAAGGTTCAGCCAGCCAATTTCCTTGCATGCTCACATCCATATCATAGGTACAGGTAACAACACATTATACTCCATTTGGCAATTTGTAGGTTGATTGAATTACTTTGTGGATGTGCCTGGATTGCGGATGGTGCTGGAGGGCTGCCTATGTCAGATGCACATAGTACACACCCTATACATGGTTAAGCACAGGTAGTGTCATGTTTGGTATCCCTTTTACTGTATGTGCGAGTCAGATAGAGGTGTCATTCCCTGGGTCCCTACTGTGTCAGTGTATGTGCTATGAATTGCCTCTTTGACGTGGCCTCAGCATACAGGACATGTCTCCATCTGCCTACTGGGGCAGGCTCAGGTTGTTCCTCCTCCGAGTCACTCTGAGCCTGTGCAGGCCTTGGCACTGGGGGGGGTGGCTGTGTGGCCCTGCCCCATGCTGTTCCTGCTGCAGCTGTTTCCACAGGATCATATTTTGTAGCATGGCACATACCATAACAATTTGGGTACATGTAGCTGGTGAGTACTGCAAGGCTTCACCAGATGTGTCCAGACACTGGAACCATGACCTGAGCATCCCAGATACATGCTCTATTATAAGTCTGGTCTGTGTGTGCGCCTCATTATGGCATTCTTGTTCAGGTGCTTGTGCATTTCTGATGGGTGTCATCAACCATGGCTCCAGTGTGTAGCCAGAAACCCCCACTAGGTGACCGTAGGGGATGTCCCCATTGGAAAATCTCTAGCACAGCTGCGTCAGATGCCAAATGTGGGAATCATGATAGCTTCCAGGGCAGCCAGCACACATATTCATTATAATGCCCTGGGCATCACAAACAACCTGGCAGTTAATGGAGGGGATGCCCCTGCGGTTGAAGTAGGCCCTACCCTGATCACCAGGTGGTGCTTTGATGCATATGTGCATGCAGTCTATAGCACCCACTACCTCACGGTATTTTGCTATTTGGTGGAAGAGACGCATATTGCTGGCCAACACCTCATGGGTGTTGGGGAAATATTCGTGCTCACTGACATGTGCGAACATGGCATCCAGGAGCTGGTGGAATACTCTGGATGCTGATGCCTGTGAGATTCCCATGATATCCCCAGTTGAGCTTTGGGAGGTACCTGTGGCTAGTATTCCTAGGCCTACACATACCTTGGTATCTACTGGGATAGGTCCCCCTCGTACAGTTTGGTGTGTCAGGCGTGGCCAACACAGCTCAAATATTTGCTGTAGGAGGTCCCTGTCCACCCTATAGCATTCTACTATCTCCAGCTCATGTAGCCCCTGGTAGGTTACCCTGGGTCTGTACACTCTTCTCCATCTCCTCACTGTGGGTTGCTCGGCAGCATTCACATCCTCACCACCCTCAGCCTTTTGCACATGTTGTTCTATGTTGCCTGTTGCAGCCCCTCTCATTTTGTAGGTTTGTTTGTTAAAAGTTCCCCACTTGTATACACCGGTAGTGTAGAGTATGGGAAAAAAACAGAGGGGAAGGTGTTTGCATAGTTTATAGTAGTGTTCTGGGTTGGGCTGGTCTGCTGCATTTGTAATTGGCTGACTCTGATACATTTCACCTGCCAGCTATGCCAATTCCCCTTGATTACCTTCCTACTGCTGTTTTCCCTCCCCTTTGCCTTCCTGATTAAGCCCGGGGCCGCGCTGCTCAAACAGAGTGCTCAAATGTGCACAGTGCTGCTATTTCCTGGTTTAAGTTTTTTTTCTTCCTGTAAAACCTGGTGCTCGGCACACTCACCCGCTTAGGCAATGTAAAGATTGCAAGGCAGATTCAGACACACCCCAGCTAGGAGCAAACCTGAGCCACAGGGCTCAAATCTGCTTACAGTATGCCTGACACCCCCCCCCCCCCATGATGTCACCTAACTCTTAGGCTTGCACCAAGCTGTTCCTACTCTTACACTGTTAGGACCTGACTAGCATGCTGGGGAAAACTGGGATTCACTATCATTCCCCTCCTTTGCATAGGATTGCCTGCTAATGCATATTTACATGCCTCACACTGAGCCTCCTCCCTTAGCAACCACTACTCACTGGCCATGTTGTCTTCTGTCTGCCATTGACTTGCATGACAGCATAGTGATTTTAGTTAGAATGCTTAATTTAGGTTCATTTTGTTATTTTCCCCCTGATCCCGTTTGCACGCCACTTCCCTACACGTAAGCAGCCGAGATCAGCTAAAAAAAAATTAAAGTTGTTTTTTTTTATTTTTTTCACTGTTTGCAATGCCAGTGGCCTTACACTTGGCCATTGGCATGCTTCCTAAGTGATAAGCAGCCTTTATTTGGAGTTGTCACAGCTCCATTTTGGATTTTGCAGAAATGTACTCAGTTACTAACCAAGTACATTTCTGCAGATTGCACTAGTCCTGCATGGCTGGTTGCAAGCTTCTTGGATCGCAAAATCACATCATTTGCATGAATTTCTCCTGCAAATGGGGGTGATTTGCATACAGGGGTTTAGTCTGTGCAGGACTAGTGCAGGAGCGCTCATGCACACCCCTGCAGGCTGTTCCTGGATCGCACAATTGACATATTGCCTGCTAGAGCTCCTGCACTGATCTTGCACACAGTGCAAGTCATAGAGAATCTGGGGGAATGTTTATAAAAACAGCAAACACCTTTACAAGTTATATCAACAATGAGTAAAGTAAATTATAATAGACTACCTAGAGCATTTAAACTAAAACAGATATATTACATAAATATTCTGCAACATTTGATAGAAACAGAGGACTCTCTAGTGAGTGTATTTGTAAAAGTTAAGACAACGCCATCCTGCTCAGAAGTTATAATAAATGTGGCATTTCTTAATGTGACACTATCATTATCACAGAATGAAGAAATTAAGGAGTTTGTCCTGAGCAATAGGGATATATTTTCTGGCAGGATCAATTTAATGTAAAACCATATCAGATACCAGAATCCCAAGTGACTAGTAGTTAACAGGCACTAAAAATTTTCAAACCCGGAGTCATAGGAGAATCCCATATTGAGTGGAATAATTCCACCATACTGGTCCACAACCCTGCAGAAGTTATCAGATTTCAGAAAATTAAACAGCATTTCCAAATTTTCTCATAACCTATACAATGAGTGGGTAAAATGTTGAAAAGTTAGAAAAGGCTTTGATTCTCCCCATCTTGGACCTAACAAAATGGTATTGGTACATTCTACTAATCCCAGGATTAAAGATAAAAATGCCATTTCCAAACCAGATGGCCAGTAGTACTGCAAAGTCAAGCTCTTTGGCTTCATGGAGGGCCAGCAATGTTTCAGATGCCCATAGATAGATATACAGAAGAAAAATATTCAGAAGCTTATTTGGGCAATGTGGTTATTTTCTCTGTGGACTGCAAAAATCATCTTCTTATACAGGCTGTACTGGACTCCCTGCACAAACCTGTACTAATGTCAAATGCAAGCATGGGACAAGGTCATACTTTGGTTTACAAAATATGTTGGGGAATGGTAAAGCCTCAGGATGAAAATGTAGATGATGTACTGGGATTAGAGCAGATCCATTAAGAAAACATGGGCTAAAGCTTATGTGTCCTAGATTTTCTGTTTTATGTGTTTCTTGACTGACCTAACAAAAGGGAAACCTCCGGGAAACTGACAGGAACCCATTAAATGGAAGGTATTGCAACAACCTACATTAGAAGAATTATTACGCTTTGTTTAAGAAACTTTTCTCCTGTATGCAAACAGTGATTTCTCTGTGCAATAATTTGTACTGAAAACTGGAGGGACTTGAGGAATCTCTGCATTCTGTCTGTAAATAGTGATCTGTACGTTTGGAAGACAACATTAAAGTTTGTCAGAAAGCAATACTCTAAAATCTGAAACTGTCTACTGTCAGTGCTTAGGCTGTTTACTTCCAAGAAGGACTATTTGTGTTCTTCCTTCATTTTTTAATTTTTGCCCTTTTCCACTACATTCTACACACACACACACACACACACACACACACACACACACACACACACACACACACACACACACACATACACACACACACACATATATATATATATATATATATATATATATATATATATATATATATATAGATTCACTTCAGAAGCTTGAAATACTGAAATCTCGAATTTCAGTATCTCAAGCCCAAGAAGTTGAATCCACAAAGCAACGAAGACTGAAAACCGCGAAATTCAAAACCTTGAATACCAGAGGTTTTAAATTTCGCGGTTTTACTACATACACACACACACACACACACACACACACACACACACACACACACACACACACACACACACACACACACACACACCATCCACCAGACAAACACACAATCACTCTACTACATGAAAGCAGGGGGGCACACCCCCCAACTTAAGTATTCTCACTCCGAGGTCGCACTACATACAAACCCACACAAAACACCACCACACAAGCTACTTTCTCTTCGCACACACACACATCACAGCTCAAAACACATTGACAAAGACCACATCCCCTACCTAAACCCCCTAACACACACACACATACACTTACCTGAATACATGGCCATAGCGGAACTTTAGAAACGCGAAATTTAAAACCTCTGGTATTCGAGGTTTTGAATTTTGCGCTTCTAAACATTTGCTATTATGTGGATTCAACTTCTTGGGCTCGAGATACTGAAATTCGAGATTTCAGTATTTCGGGCTTCTGAAGTGAACCCATGTATATATATATATATATATATATATATATATATATCTATCTATATATATGGATCCCTATCACATGGTTGCCAAGCCATTTGATCAACTTTCATTTGGTCGACAGTTCATTTGGTCGACAAGCAGTTTTATGTGGGGGGCTGTGCCTCCCACACCCCCCCTAACTATATATATCAACTCCAGGGTCGCACAACATTGGGGAGGGGGGCAAATCTGCCTGTCGACCAAATGAATTGTCGACCAAATGAAAGTCGATCAAATGACTTGTCGACCATCTCAGGTAGACCTATATATATATATATATATATATATATATATATATATATATATATATATATATATATCATGGTGGTGCAGCGGTAGCATTGTTGCCTCACAGCAAGAGGTTCTTCCGTTCGATTCTTGGCTGGAGTGCCTTCTGTGTGGAGTCTGCATGTCCTCCCTGCGGCTGAGTGGTGTTCGAAAGACATGCGTAGAATGGGTGTGCCTTCGTTGATGGTTGGGCATCAAGCTGGCACCTCGGCACCCATAAAAAATCTACTGCCAATCATTAGCGGACTGGAGTTCTGCTGTGGCGACACCTAACCAGGAAAAGCCGAAAGAAGAAGAACAACACTTTATATATATATATATATATATATATATATATATATATATATATATATATATATATATATATATATATATATATATATATATATATATATATATATATATATATAGAAACACTTTATAATCTCAAAATACAGAAATGTTGAATTTCAGTATCTCGAGACTATAAAGTCAAAGTTTTGAAATCGAGAAAGCACATAATCACAAATTCTAATATCTCAAATTTGCGGTTATGGCTTCAAGCTACATAATGTCCGGGGTTGTATGTGGATGGTGTGCAGTGCTGTGTTTGCATTTAGGTGTAATGTCAGATAAGTGAGTGTTTTGTAAGGGTTTTGGGTGGGTGTTTGAGTGTCTGTGAGTGTGCTGATCTACATGGTGTGTGGTGTGTGTGTGTGTGTGTGTGTGTGTGTGTGTGTGTGTGTGTGTGTGTGTGTGTGTGCGTGTGTGTGTATGTAGGCATGTGTGTGTATGTGTAAGGGACTGTAGAATGTGTGTGTGTGAGTTTGCTTTTGTTTTCTGTTTGTGCGATCTCAGTATATATAAGTAGGGGGGTGCAGGGGGAATATTTGTGATGGAGGTTTGTGGATGTGTGTTTTTTTTGTTTATTGTGTGATGTGCATGTTGTGGTACATGTGTGGTCTGGTGTTTTCGGTGTTTTAAATTTTGCGGTTTTGGGCTTTCGGTGCTGTGTGGATTAGATTTTATGGTCTTGAAAAACTGAAATTCGTGATTTCAATCTTTCAAGATTATGAAGTGAATCTATATATATATATATATATATATATATATATATATATATATATATATATATATATACATACACATAGATATATATACATAATATATATATATATATATATATATATATATATATATATATATATATTTGTATGTCAGAGTGTCTGTCTATTGATACATACACATATATCTATATATATATCTATATATATATATAATTGTGTGTGTGTGTATGTGTGTGTGTGTGTGTGTGTGTGTGTGTGTGTGTGTATACGTGCATTGTTGCAGTTCATAAAAGTGAACTTCTGAAATACTAAATGTTGTTTTCACCTTGATTTGTGGCTTAAGTGACTAAATTCGAATAAAATCTAATCCACACAACACCGAAAGCCCAAAACCACGAAATTTAAAACACCGAAAACACCGGACCACACATATACCACAACATGTGTATGTATCATCCTTAACTGCCATCTAAATCCCCACAAAAAACTTGCAATTGCTTCTATCTACCTTCCTCCTGCTAACAATCTGCCCATTCTTGAAAACATCCTATCCTGGTTCTCCCACAACATACCATATAAGACACTTATCCTTGGTGATGTCAACATTGATTGGTCCAAACTCACAACTGACTCCCCCCAACTCAGTATCCACCTACACGGCTTCCACCAACCTATAGCATCTCCCATGCTCTTCCATAAAAATTCCAGTTCCAGCTCCATCATAGACTGGATCCTTACCAATTCCCCCCACCAATACCACAATCCCACCACCTTACCTGACTCCCTCAGTGATCATCTCCCTACCACCATCTTAAGACACTACTCCCATATTCCTAAACCCCACCTTATCAAAGACTGTCAAAAACTATCGACTTTCAATTCATCCCAATTTAACTCCATTTTCCACAACATAGATTCGTCCATCCTAAAACACCTCCCCCTAAACGATGCTGTAAGCACTTTCAATAGCATCTTCATGAATACTGTAAACTCCTTAGCTCCCTCTAGGAAGATCAGAGTAAAATCAAACCATGCTCCCTGGCTCTCCAAAGAGACTAGATCCCTTATGAAACAAAGAGATCATGCTTGGAAAACCTGGACTAAAATATAACAACCACCTTTTCTTCGGAAATACAGACAACTGAGGAACCTTGCAAAAAACATACAACTAATGACAAAAAGTTATACTATAGCTCTGCTCAGCTTAACAACAAATCCAATCCTCAAAACTTTTGGTCAACTCTCAACAAGATCCTCTATCCTGGAAAGCCCTCTAATCCCTCCCCATACCCTAACTCTTCCTCTCAGGAAACAGCTACCCTCCTGAATAAACACTTTCTCTCTTCCATCCAAAATCTGGTAACCTCTAAGCTAAACTCTACTTCGACACCCACCTCTCCAAGTCCCACTAACACAACTTTGTTTTCTTTTGAGCCAGTTCCCATTACTTACATCAAATCTCTACTACTCAAGCTAAAACCTTGCTCTCCCTCCACTGACAATCTATCTCCTACATTCCTCTTACTTGCTGCTGACTCAATTGCCTATCCTGTATCTATACTAATTAATCGATCTATTCTGGAATCAACTGTCCCCACCCTTTGGAAATCTTTCTTCACTAGCCCTCTTCATAAAGGTGGAAACTACACTGACCCCTCAAACTACCAACCCATTGCCATTCTGCCCCCCCTCTCCAAGATATTAGAAAAATGTATTCACTCACAGCTTCTCAATCACCTCCACACACACCACTTGCTTACCCCTACCCAACATGGATTTCGTCCTCACCACAGCACCACCACTGCCCTCCTCTCCTTCACTCATATCATTGCAGAGACCCTTGACAACAATAAACTAATTTCCTGTCTCTTCCTAGATCTCTCAAAAGCCTTTGATACTGTCTCTCATCCTCTACTACTATCCAAACTCACAAATCTCCACCTATCCCCCTCCACACTTGCCTGGTTTAATAGTTACCTATCTGGCAGGGAACAATCTGTCAAATGGCTCTCATCCTCCTCACCTTTCCTTCCCATCTCCACTGGTGTTCCCCAAGGCTCCATCTTGGGACCCCTTTTGTTTAACATCTTCACCAATGATCTTTACACCTCATGCAAAGAATCCTCCCTTATGCAGTATGCCGACGACTCCACACTTATATCCATCTCAAATAACATTCCTGAACTACACTCCCTGACCCAACAGGCCCTACTATCCACTGAACAATGGCTCGCTCACAACCTATTGATCCTAAATCCCAAAATGACCAAACTCCTACTTTTCCTTCCCCGTTCTCTTTCTCATCACAAAACCTCCTTTTTTATTACATCTTCTAACAATGCTAACATCCAACCTGACACCCACACAAAACTCCTAGGGGTCATTATCGATGACAAACTCAAGTTCAACCTACACATACTCCAATGTATAAAAAAACAAACCAGAAACTAGGTCTGCTATATCAGAACAAAATATTCCTAACCCCTAAATCTAGACTTACCCTGAGCTAGGCACTCCTCCTCCCCACCCTCTTATACGCCGCCCCAATATCCAGGCCTCCACTCTAAACAAACTGCAACAGACTTACCATAAAATAGCCAGATTCATTACTAACTCCCCATACAACTCACACCACTGCATTTCTTTAAACTCTCTTCAATGGCTTGAACTTCCCCAGTTTCTGCTATCTTATCAATTTCATATGCTACACTCTATTCTTTATAAATCTTCCTTCTGTCCATCTCTATCTTCCTTAGTCTCCATCTACATCCCTTCCAGGACCCTCAGTACTTCTAACCAACAATTACTTGATATCTACCACCCAAAAAGGTCAGTAGGCAAACTACTCTACAAACACTTCCTTGCCCATGCTTGGAACAAACTTCCCCTTGACTTACGTTCAATCTCCCACACCCCACACTTTAAAAATGAACTAAAAGCTTATTTTCTCAATTCCAGAACCTGCCCTTACCATGACCCTACCTAGTCTTCCTTCCCTTTATGTACCCTCAAAAGGACCATACTTAGTACCTCATTACACCTTTCTCTCCAATGCGTCTACTATGCATTTGCACAATTTTATACAAACAAAAAATGTTTATTGTTGACCTATTGAACTATATCAATGTAAACTTGTTACTTAGCTTCTTTTTAATGCAACTTTAACTTTATGCATGTAACCCAACATATGTGAATCATTTTGCTATAACTGCTATTATATCAATATTGTTTAAAATTGAACCTGTTTTAAAATGTATTACTGGAGCTTTTCTCCTCGGGTCTCTACTGAAAATGGGCCACAAGCCCAGTTGGACAAACCCGGTTAACAAATGTCAATAAATAAATGAATAAATAAAAATTCTCTTAATACTGACTGCTGAGTGTGCAAAATCACAATACAGCAGGAAATGGAAATTTGTCCTTTACCTGCTATGTGATCTCAAAGTTAGTATTTATAATTAGCAGTAGGTGTGTGTGTGGGAGGGGGGGGGGGGTGCAGCCCTTCTGCATAAAATAATGTTTTATGTTTTCTTTTTTGTTTCCTGTTTCATTAGGTAATCGTATTTATACTATTGGGAGAAATTTGGCTAGGGCATTGGGGAAGTACTTCTAATGTTTGCAGTAGATACTGTGAAATCTTTCTATCTGCCATCTCAAGCAGATGGAAACTCAGTTTGACTTCTCATTTGAAAGATGACACACTTAGGAGTGCAGCACCCCCCTTATGTTGCAGCGTCAGCAATCTAATCACCTACAGTAGGAAAAGAGCCCACAACCTTCTGGTTTTCCAGCACCACAAGCGAATATGCCATCTGTTGTACCAGTGACACTGATAATCTAAAAATCTAAACACAACTAATCAATAAACACCGAGGGCAGGTGTGATCTAAATCACACATAATCTAAACTCAGCATAAGTTAAAAAGCATAAAAAAGTGAACAAAATGATTTTAGCAGGGGAGCCTCACCCCCCCCCCAACTTAAATATAGAACCCTGAAGTCACACTACAATGG
Organism: Protopterus annectens; assembly: GCF_019279795.1. Taxonomy (NCBI): domain Eukaryota; kingdom Metazoa; phylum Chordata; order Ceratodontiformes; family Protopteridae; genus Protopterus; species Protopterus annectens. The sequence continues at coordinate 888,667,178 of NC_056730.1, read as the reverse complement.
ACTAAAGGGGAAAAACACTGAAAGTACACCTCCAGTTTGCACAATCCAACACACTGTGATAAACCAACGTGCAAAACTACTTATAAATCTTCAAGGAAACTAACACCAGTGACCACAAAATCACTTATTATCAGAGTTATAACTGGTAATAGGCACATAAGAGTATCATTAGATCAACTTTGATTACATCATTTTTTCAGTGACTTGGGATTAAATAAAGTGATACCTAAGCCATTTGAAAGTAGCCCATATGTTGTTGTTTTGCTTTCGGCTTTTCCCGGTTAGGGGTCGCCACAGCGGAACTCCAGTCCGCTTATGATTGGCAGTCAATTTTTATGGTGCCAAGGTGCCAGCTCAATGCCCAGCCTTCAACGAAGGCACGCCCATTCACGCATGTCTTTTGAATGCTATAGATATATAAATATATATATATATATATATATATGTATATATAAATATATATATATATAAATATATATTTGCATTTGTTTACAGGGGTAGTCCACTGAGCTGTAATGAGCCCATTTTTCAGTGGAGGCCCGGGGAAAAAAGCTCCATGAATAGCAAGTACACATACTATATACACAGAGTAAATACAGTGCAATGAGTACAACTCAACAGTATATAGAGCACAGGTAACATGGATATAGTACAGGTATAATAATAAATTGACAAAAAGAGATAGACATTGTATAGCTGTTTCTGACTGTAAGGCTTACACCTGATATTAATACATAATAAATGTTAAACATCAATGTTAGTAATCAGCAAGAGGATGCTAGGCTTTAAGAGGAGGAGACAAGGTGCAAGTGCAATTCCAGATAGAAGACAGATAGTCTCTTAGAGAGATTTTGAAAGTGGCAGGATTTTGAGTAGTCCTGATAGTGGTAGGGCATTCCATGTTTTAGCTACTGAGCAGGAGTATATAAGCTGGCCAACTGGCAAGTTAGGTTTTTGTACTTTTAAAAGGTGCTAATTGTCTACTTGAATGGTAGAAACTGAAAACTGGGGTAACAGCAGGGCAGCCTGATGGTTTAAACATTATTTTGTGTGCAGATGTTAGTTGTAGGTAGGACAGGTAGTGAGGCAGTTCAAGTCAGTTCAGAGAGTGAAGAACGGTACAGTGATGGATATAGTGTTTGGTGTTAATCGTAAATTTGGCAGTTTTTTTTTATAGCAAATCTCAAATTTAGCTTTTAGGGAGGATTGAAGACTAGTAAGTAGTGGAGCAACATATAAGAGAGAGGGCAATAGGTACATGGAGCTAGGACTTGGTTTGTGGAGGTGCTGAGGAAGTGTTTAGGCCTAAAGAAGATTCCTAGCTTTTGGTGTGTTTGCTGATGCTGTGGTGTATGTGTAGGTCAAATTTTAAGTGTTCGTCTACTATTGCTCCTAGCATTTTTGTGTGGGAAACAACCTAAATTGCAGTATTACTTTGAGAAAGTATAGTGAATTGGGCTTTGTTTAATAGGGTTGTCTTCCTAGAAGTGAATAGCATGAATTTTATTTTTCTTGGGCTAAGGAATAAGTGCTTATTATACATCTAGGTCTCAGTGGAGGTAAAGGCCAATTGATTTATTTGTTGTAGTTCAGAAATGGAATCGGCTGAGCATATAATAGTAGAATTATCTGTGTATTGAATGAGTGATGCTTGGCGTAGTGAATAATGAAAACTATTAATGAAAATGCTGAATAAGAGGGGTCCTAGTATGGACCCTTGGGGAACTCCAGTAGAGATGTTAAGATATGGAGAGAGGGAATGTTGCCATTTCACAGCCTGTTGCCTGTCTTCGAAGTACCTTAAGAACCAGTTAAGAGAGGAAGGATAAAGACCACTCAGAGAGTTGGGTTAGATGTAAAGGGTGGGAGACAGTGTCAAATCCTTTTGACAGGTCTAGGAATAGAAAGCAGACAATTTAACCAGTGACTGTGCTCTGCTAATTGTGTCCATAAAGAATATGAGGGCACTTGTAGTGCTGTGACCTGACCTGAATCCCTGTTGTATAAGAGATAGGATTTGGTTGTGAATCATAAAGTTTAGAATTTGAATATGTATGCATTTTTCCAAGATTTTTGAGATGGGTGAGAGAATGGCTATTGGTCTGAAGTTTGAGATATCAGTATTATTACCACGTTTATGAAGAAGAAGAATAAATGCTTTTTTCCAGATTTTGGGGACATAAGATTCTTGAATGGATCAATTTAGAAGTATGGCAAGAGGGTAGGCAATGGCTTTATATGCTAGTTTTAGGAATTGTATAGGTAGGTTGTCAGGAGCGTTAGAGCAAGATTTGAGCTTTATAAGTAATCTTTTTACCGTTGCAGTTGGAATAGTTTTAAAAGTGAATATGGGTGTAGAGTGGGTAAAGGGGTTATGAGGGGAGTGGGAGGGGGTGGTGAAGGGGTGCAGGAGGATAGTTTTGGAGGACTAGTAGTGTTTGGGCTGCTATGGGCTTGGGGAAAAGAAGCGGTGATATGTGCTATAGTGTCAATAAAATCAGAAATGTAGAGAGCGGCACTTTCTTGAGGCGTTTTGTCAGGATGTGGATATGGGTTGCTTTTTCTGCCTGGATTTAGTAGTGATGTAATGAAGTTCCAGAAATTTTTTTTTTTTTGGGTTAAACCTATGGTCAGTCTGAGGTTTTAGGTAATGATATTTTTTTTTTTGTCTTTAATAACTTGTTTTTTTATTTTTAATCTGGATTTGAAGTTATTTAAATTTCAGCAGGTCTGGTGGGTTTTTATTTGCTAGCCATTGTTTCCAAATTTTGTCTCTGGCTTTCATGAGTTTTTAATGGTCTTGGTTAGCCATGGGGCATAGTTTGCTTTGATTCACTTAAGATGAACAGTAGCTAGGCAATTTAGTGTATGTAGAAATGTTGAGTTAAAGTAGTTAACTGCATCATCTAAAGGAAGAGTTTTTAACATGTACCAGTTTGATTTTTTTAGAGTATCTACGAAGATCAGTGGGCTGACTTTTGTTAGGTTCCTTACTTGTTTATACTGATGTGGCTTTTGAAACAAGGAGGCAGTACCTCTCTCTCTGTCTCTCTCTCTCTCTCTGTATATATATATATATATATATATATATATATATATATATATATATATATATATATATATATATATATATAGGTCCACTTCTGAGTCTCAAAATACTGAAATATCGCATTTCAGTATCTCAAGAACAGAATGGGTAAAGCCCACAAAAATGAAAATGCACTGTACTGACGCTCAAAATGCCGAAAAAAGAACAAGGAAAGATCCAACCCTCCCCCCGACATAAAACTACCTTACGTTTAAACAGGGGTGCAAGCCCTCCTGTGCCCCTCACACCTCCGCTACTTGTATATACCAACTCCGAGGTCGCACTAACACAAATAAAACAATAAATCTACTGTTAGGTGCCCTACATTCCCATTGAACACTGTCACACTTATACCCACAATTAACACACACACACACTACCAATGCACAAACATCACCACTTTCAATACTTACACACACACACACACACACACACACACACACACACACACACACACACACACACACACACACACACACAAACACAGTCTCACCTACCTACCCTAACCTACTCCTAAAACTTACCCAAAAACTAAATCAAGCCACAATTCTACCCAAAACCCTTAGAAAATACAAACCTACCTGAATCTCCATAAATAAACACACATCGGCTGCCATGTTCATGACCTGGAAACCATGAACCATTAAAGGGACAGCACACTATATAAAACAAATCACCCAACACTTACTACATATTTGGGAAGCTCCGATTTAACAAAATGCAGTTTCAGACAGCTGCAGATTTGGTATTCTGGTCTCAAGATACTGAAATTCGATATTTCAGTATTTTGAGATTCAGAAGTGCATATATATATATATATATATATATATATATATATATATATATATGTGTGTGTGTGTGTGTGTGTGTGTGTGTGTGTGTGTGTGTGTGTGTGCATGCATACTCCCATACACATAGAGAGTGTGTATGTATCTATGTAATATATATATATATATATATATATATATATATATATATATATATATGTTGTTGTTGTTTGCCATTCAGCTTTTCCTGGTTACGTGTCGCCACAGTGAAACTCCGGTCCGCTAATGATTGGCAGTAGATTTTCATGAACGCCGAGGTGCCAGATCGACGTCCAACCTTCAACGAAGGCACGCCCCTTTATGCATGTTTTTCGAACGCCCACCAAACTGCTGGGAGGACATGCAGTCTCCACACTGTAGGCACTCCCCACACACCAGCCAAGAATCGAACGGGAGAACCTCTTGTTGTGAGGCAACAACGCTACCGCTGCACCACCGCGGATTTTATATATATATATATATATATATATATATATATATATATATATATGTGTGTGTGTGTGTGTGTGTGTGTGTGTGTGTGTGTGTGTGTGTGTGTGTGTGTGTGTGTGTGTGTGTGTACACGCTTCCAAAAGCAGACTTTGGTGACAGAGTTTACTACTGGGCTGAAATCATCAAAAACATTGCTGTTTGTTGATGCAGGAATTAATGACAGGTGCTGTGTCAAATGTTTTTCTGTTGAGGATGTCTTGCAGTTATGGTAAGGGGGACTGCATTTTAATGTCAAAACTGTCAGATATACTGAAAGTTTTGGCATTAGGAGTAAGAGTATGTATGTGTGAGTGTCTGTGGGTTAGGGTTAGAGAAAAGACTGGGGCAGGAGAGAGAGATGCTGTGCTGTCTATGATTACTGGTGTATGTAAAATGTGTGTGTTTTGTTTAGTGGAGCTATTAGGGGAAAGGGTTTAGTAAGGCAATGTGTAGGGTTATGTTTCCTGTCAATGGTTAGGATTAGGGCTAGGGTAAGCATATATGAGTAAGATGGTCTAAAGATGTGAAGAATTCCTTTGTAATTACTAATCTTGCTTCAGCTGTAATGCATTTAAAGAGTTTACAGTACCCCTACACAGAGACAATTGTGGATATTCATAGACATGAAAGAGTTGAGAAATACACATAAATATTTAAAGGAAGAGGACTACCTGTATGCTTATCCTGAATGGCAAGATACTCCTTGAGATATAAAAGTCACTGTAATCTATGCAGAAAACCCAAAAAGATTCCTTTGGATTTATTTCAGTTTCTAATTATCTATTTATTTCTAAGCCAATTGCAAGAAGTTTGCAAGTTCTTGTTGGAGGCCAATGTTAGTAGTAAACTAAAATATGTCTCTAAATATAGTCAGAGCATTTAGGATGAAATTAGAAATGCTGAGGTCAGAAGTAAGTGAGTTAATAAATTTGATGACTAGTCTTTGATACAGATCTACTACTTAAAGGACACCTGAGATTAAGGTACCAGGGGAAGATAAGTCAGAACTGATCTTGACCATTTATGACCTTCCTGTTACATAACATATAATTTCTGCACCCATCACCTATCTCGGTATGAAATGGAAGCTGACCTTTTCAGTACATTTTACATACTCTGGCTATACTCCTTGTGAACCATCTCTTTAAATTTCACCTCTTATACAGAAAAAAAATAGCTCACTTGCTCTATTTGCAACTTAGTGTGATAGATAAAAGGAATTTAACTTCAGTATTAATGTTATGGTTGATGGAAAACTTGATTCGAAGAATATAATATTGATGGAGCAGTTTTTGTAGAAATGTGCCTTAACCCAATGGCAACAGCATGTGTAAACTCTTATAGTACTTCCAGTGGCACTTAACACCAACTGATCTGTCTGAGTTAGTTTTAGGTCACTAACTGTTCACCATGGAAACTGTATTCATGATAATGTTCCTAAAACCTAAGAGATGTACCTAACAGTTAACCGAGAAGTAAGTGGAATCTAATATTACTTTTCTGAATGAATCATTTAGTGATATAAAACCTTCTGTCAAGTATGAAGTCATTGCCCTAGAACATACAACAGTACAAAGAGGAAAGGTAAGTGGCATATATTTGTTATACCATTTTGTACAGAAATGTATGTCAGGACTTTATTTTTTCAGCTATATAACTTATATAGACCATTCTGGTCAGGCCTCTGATCATAACCAACTTATTATGTTGTTCAAGACATTGACGCTAAGCAATTCGCTCTTGAGGTGAATATCAGCATCCATGTTGAAGACACATAATGATAGCTTTGACTGACAAGATCCAATCATCATTTTTTGCATTGCATTGCATGGAGCTTTATCTGCGCCATATTTTATTAATTACAGAAAAGAAAAAAGTGTAGAAGTTCAATGTGCTTTATGTGCTTTGAAAACTGGTAGACATGCTGCAGACATGAAGTGTTCTTTTGAAGAACAAATTGCTTAAAAGCTATTAAGACACTTTATTTTGCCAAACTTTTTGTTTCTAAGTGTGGCAAAGGGAAGTATCTAATGGATTTTAAAACTCATTTATCATTGACTAATATTACTTGCCATCCAGCAATGTCCATTGTTAGCCCCTAGAGTGATACCAGATCTTAACAGTGTTTAGAGGTGCTTAACAAGCTTTTGTTATGAACCTATAAGCACTGTTAATATCTTGTCTTGGACAAGTGATATCTGAAAGGTGGTGAACAAGTTTACCTTTTTTCATGACTTCTGGGTGTAATCTTGGCATTCCATCCAAAACAATTACATTTAAAGAATTAAAAAAAATACTTTATTTATGCATGTATATATGTATGTATGCATGAATGTATGGGTGTATGTATATATGTATGCATGCAGTGTGCTTATTTGATGAATTATAGTTTGAAACAATATTTTGCAAGTAACCAAAATATGATGATCTCAAAAAACTAGGTTTTCTTTTTGGAGGTTTAGAACTTGGGACTGTAATATTGGTTATTTACACCTGACCAAGTGTAATGGAGCCAAATCTAACTTAAATGTAATTACACAGATGTGTGAATCATAAACAGGTAGATTCTAAGGTAGTTTGCTCACTGTGGAAACAATAAGGTGCAACTTGCATTTGTTTTACCGAGGCTGACGCAGATCCTGGACCCTTTCTGTGGAAGCACAGTGGGATGTCGTTAGAAAAGTTTTTCAGGAATACTGTAGAAAAGATGTGGATGGAGAATAATGCAGTTAACTGTCATTGCTTGTGAAAAGCATTTAATGGCATGGCTTTACAAATAGCTGGTTTATGATCAAAACACAATGTTGCATTTTTTAAAGAAAGGTAAGACATCATGCAAAGGCAATGCTTCTCATATTACTTCAGTTGCTACGGCCACTAAATTGGTACCAGGAAAATATGATATCTTGGTGGCCAAACTGTGACTGATTCAATAGACATCTGGATACAAAAAGCCTATAAGTATATATTTTGGCACTTAATCTGTTATCAGTGATAATCAACAGAGCTGTGCATTTATTAATTTGCTAGAGATTGCTTGGTGTCTCATTTTGTTTTAGTTAACAAATTGCTGCATTTATTAATTTGCTAGAGATAGCTTTTCTTGGTGTCTCATTTTGTTTTAGTTAACAAACTGCTGCATTTATTGATTTGCTAGAGATTGCTTTTCTTGCGGTCTCATTTTTGTGGCTTTGCAGTTGCCTGCCCCTATTATAAATTTGATCTGGGACACTCCTCCCAGTCTAGTGTCATTAGCTCAGTCTACCTAATAAAAGAGAACGTTTTAGAAGGCCAACCCACATAGGTTCTTAACCTTGAATTATCTTCTGTTTCTCCTTTCTCCCTTTCCACTTTACTAACAAAAAATTCTAAGCTTGTTTCCTGCCTTTCCTGTAACTAGTTTAGTCCAGATACAGATTTGCTGTATCCAGCCACCCCCCAAGACTTTTTGTGTTGTAGGGAAGCCTTCTAGCTTATCAGTGTGAGTGGTAAGCACTAGGTAGCCTATCTACCACAAGAGGAGTGGTGTCTGGCCCATAAATTGTAGTTTATTGGCTGTTTGGGCAGTTTTTCCATCTCTTTCAACTTTCTAGTGTAAAAGTCCACATTTGCACTTATTTCCCACCTTTCCTGTAACTAGGCTAGTCCAGATACAGACTTGCAGTATCCAGGACTGTTTGTAAGCTCCTGATGCTGCCAAAATGTTGTCTCTTCAATTTTTCTCTTAGATCTGCCAGTTCTCTCCTCTCCTGCACTTTTCCTAGAATATTAGTCTAGCAATTTACCAGACTTCTTGTAGAAATTATTGTAGCACTAAATGTTCTACAAGGAAACAACTCCAATACTTAGTATTAATGCCCACCCCTCCAGGCATGTCTAAAGATCCATTTCCTGTGCTTTCTCCTAATAACCTGGTGAACTTGGGCATCCTGAGGCAATGTAGCAACTGCCTCATGTACACTGACAAAACTCCCCTCTTACCTCACAACACTCAGACTTGCAAGAGATGCACTTACATATCCAGATTGGTAGCCACACACTCTCCAGTCAAGACCGGGATAGCTGGTCAAGAGGAGAAGGTCAACACTTCCATCACACCACATGGAACACATAGCCCTCTAGAACACACACCAGCACTGCCTTCACATAAAAACACAAATCACACACCCACCTTTACGGAGGCTCTCAATAAAAATATACCCAAACAGCAGACACCTCCAAGGCAGAAATGTACCCGACCTCCACAACACAACACTAATCATGAGACACATAACTCTCCTAAGCAGTGTGCCACTCAACCAAAGCCCCTAAGGCAAAACAACATTCCTAACACACTAGTCATAGGTGACTCGATAGTCAGGCACACTGATGTCCCACTCACTAGGTTGAATAAGGAGAAAGTAATAGTCTGCTGCTTGTCAGGTGCCAAGGTCTGCCACATAACACATGCACCCAGGTCCCTCAACAATAGGTACAAATATAATTCTGTCATTGTATATGTGGATGTGAATGACCTGAGACGTACCTCCCTGCACTACATGAAAAGAGACATGGATGAGCTCTCGGATTATGTAGCCCAGATGGCTAAGACTCTAGCCCTGAGCAGCTTCCCACCATCACCTAGAATGATACCACAGTACAAGCAGAAAATGATTGATTTCAACAATTAGCTAAGTTTCTGGTGTCATTCTAAGGGGATACAGTATCTGTCTGCCTGGGATGGCATGATTGACAGACCTCGATGCTTTGCCAGAGATGGCCTGCATCTGTCACCCTTGGACGTCCGGATACTGGCTAAGGCTCTTGCCATACCTATAGTGCCTTTTTAGATGGTGTTCCAAAGACCAAATTACCACCGTAACAGCTACAAACAAATGCAATCTGAGGGTCATGCTGCTCAATGCTAGAAGTCTAAATCTCAAAATGCACTTGCTCAAAGCACTCCTTAAAATGGAGAACATCGACATTTGTGCTATAACAGAGAGCTGGCTCATGGCAGCAGAAAGCACACCTGCACTACCAGGCTATAACTCATTCCACACATTTCGGGCCAAGAACTTGGACCGAAGCTCCAAAGGTGGTGATGGTGGTATTTCCATATTCATAAAGGATGCGCACACCTCCAGACTGGTAGCCCAACATAATGCATCAGAGATACTTCAGGTGCATCTAATATTGGGTAAGACAGCAATTCAGTTCATAGCCTGCTATTGGTGCCCAACCATGTCCCAAGACTCGCACTCCATGTTCCTAAGCACCCTGGAGAATATTAGGGTCCAACCTAACATTCTCATACTGGGTGACTTCAACTATTCATCCATTAACTGAGAAAACTACTCATGTACCAATACACTTATCCAACATTTCCTGGAATTCATTAATTCCAATGTCCTGGACCAGCTCATTCTTACCCCCACTAGAGGTAGCAACATCCTTGACCTGGTCATTACTAATATGGATGACCAGTGCTCTACACCATTAGTCAACACCTTCCTGGTTAGAAATGACCACAAACTAATCACCTTAGAAATCCACATCCCTCCCACCCACCTCACAAAGGTAACCACCATGAAAAACTTCTCCAAAGCTAACTTTGGGCTCCTAAAAACAGTGGTGGCTCACGGCACCCATGCAAATGGAGAATAGTTGCATTACTACCGAATCATACTCCAAGGCACTGTATGAACACGTACACAAATGAATGGATCTCACCATACCCAAAAGAACCAAGATGCTCTCCTCCAAAAAATCAAAGCCAATCTGGAGGTCACCTGCCATAAACAAACTTTACAACAGAAGGAGAAAACTGATGCAAAATAAGGTGAAGTCCCAAGACTGGAAAAACTCCCTTATCAGCCTCAACAAAAAGTTGAGATCCCTCATCAAATCCTCTAAAGCTAGCTATGAAAATAGAATTGCAGCAGATAGTGAAGACAACAACAAAGCCTTCTATAGTTATGTAAAGAATCTCCATGGTAATACCCAGATTTGCTCTGAGCTACTGCACAATGGTACCACCTACACCAAGCCTGCAGATATTGCCAATATACTGGCCGGCAGATTCAGTGCCAACTTTACCCCTCTCACCCCCACCAAAGGACCAATCACAATACCAGTAGATTGCCAGGCATCCAGTATTACTACTGCACAGGTTAAAACAGCACTGTCCAAGGCCAAGAATACAGCTTCTATGGGACCTGACAATATCCCTGGCTGGGTTCTACATGAACTACAGAGAGAACTGGCACCTCATCTGTGTGCCCTGTTCAATAACAGCCTCACCTCAGGCATTGTCCCTACAGAATGGTCACTGCTACAGTCAATGTCCAAACTCTGAATCCCACAAAGTTTGGTTTTGTAAAGGGTATATCATGCATGTTCAACCTGGTTGACTTCTTTGAATCAGTCACCAGAGCTGTGGATGATGACAAGGTGGTTCATACAGCCTACCTTGATCTGGCCAAAGCCTTTGATACCAGTCCCCACTGAGGAATCATAGAAAAACTCACTAAGCTACGCATCAACCCCTATATTAGTAGGTGGGATGCAAAGTGACTCACAGATAGAACCCACATTGTGAAAGTAGCTGACTCCAAGTCAGACTGTCGACCAGTCACTAGTGGAGTCCCACAGGGATTGGTCCTGGGTCCTCTCCTGTTTGGTATCTACTTCTCTGAAGTCCATGCCAACACAAAGGGACTCTGGCTGATAAAGTTTGCAGATGATTGCAAGTTGGGAGCTATTATTAACTGCCCAAATGATGTTGACATCTTACAGAAAGGCCTCACTGAGACCAATGACTGGTGTCAGAACCATGGCCAAAAAATGTCTCGTCATCCACTTTGGGAAAAACCCAGTTACTATGAGTTACCACATCAATGGTAGTCCACTGAACACAAAAGTTATAAGAGATCTGGAAACACAGGTTGAAAGCAACCTCTCTTTTGACCACCACTTTTCCACTGTAGTCAGAAAGTCCTTCTATGTGGCACATCTCATTACTAAGGGTTTTACATCCAGGAAGAAAGAGGTCATTGTCTCCCTCAACTCTTCCCTCATTAGGCCACTCATCAAGTGCAATGCCCCATTTGGCATGTACCTCACTAGACACCTGCGACAACTAGAGAGGCCGCAAAAGTACCTCACAAAGAGGATCCTAGGCCTTAAACACTTGTCCTATATGGAAAGACTCAAAAAAACTCCAACTATTCTCTGTCTCATATCGCCTAATTTGAGGTGATCTCTGCTTGACTTAGAAAGCCATGTCTGACCCAGCTCTGTTAGAAATGCTACAACTAAAGGAATCCTAATACCTCTGCACCACACACTCCAGAGACCTCAACCTCATTACCACAATCAACAGAACAAGCTGGAGGGACAGGTTCATAACCCAAAGACTGCCCATGCTATGGAATAGACTTCCCATACATGTCAAACAGAGCACCTCACTGGCCCTCTTCAAGAGAAATTTTATGTGTTGATGGGAAATAGAAAATTCACCCCGGGGATCACTCCAGTGGCTCTACTCGACAGAAGCACTGGGAACTAAGGTCAAGTGGCACGATGCCAGGGTAATCCTATGGGCTAGGCTTGAAAGGGCTCCAGGGCTATTAGCCTAATACACACACTCCTAGGAACCTATATTATCCAGAAAATACCAAACTGAAATGTAATCAAACGGGAACAAACTGACATATATTTGACTTAAATTGTCCTTGCATTATGTGTCATGTAACTTTGCAAAAAACTAAAACTACTGTATTTGACATGCGTACACATAATACTATTATATATCATGGGTGGCTTATATCTGCAGTGGTGGTGCT